>NW_009937686.1:0-8300 GCF_000696875.1 Nestor notabilis
TGTAGCGGTCACCGCGCCATCAGCGAGCGGGGTTTGCACGGCGGTGCCGGGCTGCGTTGCGGGGTGAGCTGAACGCCTCCGAGCCTGCACCTGCAGCGTGGCCTCGGGTCCTCCCGGGAGCTTGAACAGTAATAACGTTGGGGCATTGAGCATACAGTGACATGCGGCCGAGAGCCGGCCGGTGCGGAAGCCTAGACCTCGCTTTATACTTTTCATTAGCTATGCTTAGCTGGTGCTGGTTGTATACTAGCGTGGCTTCCATTTGCCTCAACAGCAGGTGTTTAAGGTGGATAAGGAAAAGGGATTTCTTTCCCAAAGCTGGATCTGTATGTCGCACTAATATACAGCAAATGTGTTCAAAATGATAGCGATTCCATATTTGTGTGCCACCCTGGTGAATACACCCCTGCAGGGATGCACATGGGGCAGTGGAACAGGACTGTATCATTGTGCCATGCATCATGAGGTTTTTGAGGCAACTGTAGAGCTCCTAGCAGAATTTTTCTGTAGAAAATAATTTAAAAGCTCCACATGTTTCTTGCTAAATGCAATAACGCTGGGGTAGGTTAAAGCTTTTTCTTCCTAATATGAACTGGGAAATAGGGTTTGCATTGCCTCCCATTTTAATGCCTAATTCTTCTGCTGTCTGCAGTGGGCTTCTAAGCACTGGGTAGTCTCAAAAAAAAGCTTTCCCCTGCTAGTAGAGCTAATGGTTAAACTGATGGTTAACTATGTGCTTGCTAAAGGGTATTAGTTTGATCTTCTAATGTTGCAGCATCAGTCATGTTGTAAACAATGTCTGCTGCTGAAATTATAAGTCAAGCTAATTTTTGAAGTGCCTCTCATATTTCAAGATCTATGAAGACTTTATAAATAGCTTGTTTTAAATAGTGTGAGATGGTGCTTTCAGAATATGTGTACAAGGAGCCTCTCCTGTTCCTAAGGAGCTCTAGTTATTTCTTTTTTAGCCCTGACCCTGATTTACTTGGGGGCCCCATGAAGGTCTCTCAGCAGAGGGAAACAGCTATGGTTTGGGATTTGGGGATTAACAAACACACAAAGGCTCAGAATTTCACAGTACCCCCTCAACCTAGCACAACTGTTTGGGAGAGTGGCATAAATCCAGGCTTTTCGGATAAGTGCTGAGCATTGCTGTACTTGGAAAACCTTACTGAAAGTGGGTCTTGGGAGTAGCCAGGACCACTATGTTTGCTTTGGCTAGGAATGACGGGCAATATTGACAGTAGAAATACATAACTTCTGAGTGGGTGCATCTTTCCTCTTCTGTCAGATTTTGGATATGGACGGTGGGTCTTTCATTATAACTTTTCCTGGAAAAGGTTTGGGGATATTCCTCCCCATAGATGTATTATCCTTTCCTGTTGTTATTCTTGTAGGATTGAATGTGTAGAGATTTCTTTCTTAACTGTGACATAATTGCCTCTCTTGTACTATGGCATAGCAGAGGTTGGTGAAATCATGTGATTATTTCTAGGAATCTGACACTCAAGTTCTTTGTTAAAGACTTTTTACTTTTGTTTTCATGTGTTGGAGATCCACTTTCCATGGAAATGAGACTGGAAAAGAAACTGGCAGCTAGCAACAGGGAATAAGCCTCCTTCAGCTACCAATTGTCAGCAGACAAGTAGCATCATCTGATTCTGTTCAAGATGTTACATTTTAAAATAGAAAAGGGATAGAATGACTTAATCTTTTCTTGTATTTCATTGCTTTTTCACTTGAAAGTCACTAGTTTTGCTCTTGCACAGGAACAGTGATTTTTTTTGTAAGGCAAATGCAAGTGTAACTGTTCTGGATACATCGACAAATGGAGCATTCACTACTCTTCACTTTCCATTTCTTTATCAGGCTCCATCTTGTATTCAATGGAACAATAACTATTACTTCCACCTCACTTCAGTCATGTTTGCTGTTGAGTTGATACTTATTTTAATGAGTGCTGTGTTTCCTCAAAGAAGAGTCCTTGAACAAAAATAGAGATTTTATAATTATCTAGTTAATTTGGTACGTTGACCTTGCAAATTCAACTGGCCTAATTTTAAGGTTGGGCAAGACACTTAACCCAAGTGGGTGCCAATGAGTGAAAGGCAATAGGGAACTCTTAGGGCTATTAGCTGGTTAATGCTTTTTGATGTTTAAGCATCATCTGAGTGGTGTAAGTGTCAAGGAAATGTAACTATTTTAAGTGATAAGTCACTTACTTTTCACTTCAGCTTTAAACAGCTCTTTAGGTGTTCCTTCACAAGCAAACAAACTGTCCCTTCAGTTGTTAGGAATTTAAAATGGGCTGATGAGGGTAGGGTCAATGAAGAATATTGTGAACAGAAGAAACAGATCAAGTTGAAACTCCAACCCCCCAACAAATTTACACAAGTCTAAGCAAGTTTATGAGAACATGCATCTTCTGAAGGCAATAGTTTATGGGGGAGATAAAAGCAGTAGCAGAGGTCACAGTGAAAGAGGGAGGATTATATATTAATTTATGTATTGATCAGAGTGCCAGTGGGAATTATTTAATGTAATTTAATTCAGGGTATTTAACATTTCAAGAAGGATAAAGACCTCTGTTCTAGCATGGTGGGTTTTTTTCTGTAGTCTTGAAAGATCTGAATCTCTCTTTGTGCTTGTCCAAAGACCATGCTTTTATTAGGTCCTGACTTCACCAGTTTAAACATATGGCTGAGTACAGTCCTGGGAGTCCATAGGGTACTCCCCTGGTGACTGCCAGGAATGCAGTCAGAAAACAGGTTCTACACAGCAGTCCCCCCATGTTAAATATCTGAATAAGCTCACTCTTCAAATAGGAAAAGCTTAGGGATTCAGAACTGAAGAAGGTTGAAAATCACGGCTTTTAAGTACAGCACCCACGAGTGTTAGTGTTGAGGAAGGTGGAAGAGTGTGTGCATGCGGTGAAAACCAACAGTGCCACCTGGTGTGAGTGGGACAGGAGAGTTGGTCCACGATGGGGGGCACATGTCCCCAGGTATGTCCCCAGCTCCTCCACTTCGGGGTTGGGGCAAGGCCATGGCCAGCAGAAGGGCAAAGGGCTTCTAAGGCTGTAAGAGGGATGGATTCTCTTTAGAGATGCATGAGGGAGGTGCTCACTGCCTCAATGTGAAAGGGGTGGGTGGTGGGTATGTTAGGGACACTAGCCTGTCATTAGGGACTGCATGTGTTATGGAAGGAAGGACCAAAATGTTGCTCTTTTTTTTTTGTAACGTCAGCAGCTAGAGTAATGATACGGAGGAAGAGAGGGTAAGGTGATTTTTTTTTCAACATAGGACCTGTAGAAGTGCTCCCAAGTGTCTGATGTTATGCAGCCTTTTAGGGGTAAAAAATATGTGATTAAGTTTTAGGCTCCTAAACTTTGGTCAAGAATTGCAGAACACTGAAAAAAGAAAACACTTGGTGAGATTTAGAGAGATTTAAGCCTTCAGCAAGGGAAAAGATCCCTGTAGATCAAGTAGAGCAGGTGTTCTTGTGTGACTGATCCCATGCTGTTGGTACAGGATGCTGCACGAATTTTCTGGTTATATGTATAGACCACACAGAAAAAGCCCCAACACACAGTTTCATTGCTATAGCAGGCGTCTGCACAATCTTTTGTCTGGGGCGGGCTAAGTCAGTTAATGCTGTTGAAGACTCATTTGGGATAGGGGAGGGAGAACAGGACAGGCAGAGCAGGAAGCTGGGAAGGTGTCAAAACCACTTGGGAGCGATGGAAGAAGCAATCGGCACCGCAGCGGCAGGTGCGAAGGCTCCGGTGTGAGATGGCTGAGCTCTGCTGCAGTGAGACTGGGAGATGCCTGGTGCCAGGCAGGCTGCTGCACTTGGTAGTTTGCCCTTTTGAAGTGTAAAATGGCTTGTTTTCCAAAGTTAAAAAAAGAACACATTTCTCAGACTGGAAATATGATGTTTGATTGCAAAGAGAGTGTTTGGGGAAGATAGTGTTTGCTTTACTACAGGTCCAGTATAGCTATGTAAAAGGGAGCCAGTTGCAGAGTAGGGTTGATATTTCCGTAGCACAAAGTAAAGCAGTGTAGGTTGGGAGCAGCCTTAGGCAGTGCAGACTGGTTTGGAAATACCTGTGGCTGTGCAAAAAGGAATCTTTAAATGAGCTGCAAAAGTCAAATGATTTACAAAGCAAATCTGTTGTTAAAGCAACCCTTCCTCAGCCGCACTCGGGGCCTTCCGGAGAAGGGACAGGGTCTAGAAAATGCTAAGCACATTTAGGTGCCATTGCAAACTAAACAAGAAGAAATACACGCAACTCATTCACCATGCAGGCACTGTACAGGTGAGAACAATGTCTGACTGAAAACAGTCATTTACCGAAAGAAGTCAATGGATTTAAAACATATGAGGCTCAGAAGTCCCATCCTCTCAAGTTCCATACAAACTGACTTTCAGGAAGATAGAACTTTTCACAAGTCCCACCTGATGAAAGTGTTGATGAAAACTGCATTTGATTATGACTTAACTGGAAACAAAATTAAAAACAATATTGAGGTAAACCAAAAACCAATTAAAATGAGCCTTTCTAAAAGGATGGTGATGCATATTTCGTCATTAGTAAGTTGAGAGCAGTGCCTTGTCAGTGAAGACTTGAGACTTTTAATTTTCTGTATGGAAAGGAATGCTGATACTTAGAATACATGTAATTATTTTAGCTCAGTAACTACTACTTGTACGAGAGACTTCCAAGAGTAGTTCCTTTACAGTTGCTTATATTTACATATATATGCCAGAATGCTAGTAATGCTCCATTATCCTCAATTCCTTTTGTAAATTAGTGCTGCCGACTCTCTACTTGCCAAGAATATACAGCCATAATGTCATACACCCTACCCATAACTGAGAAACACTATTTACATTAAGGAACAACAAAAGGAATTTATTAGGAGAGCAGATCCAGAACACTTTTAACAGTTTTGTATTAAGTGAGGGATCCCCTTTTAACAGGAACAATCCTCAGAGACCACATCTGTCTCCTGTAAGGACATGAACAGGGGCGGAAGAGATTTTGGAAGCCTGTGTATCGAAAGATAATTTTAAAATATATCGAAAGATAATTTTAAAATATTCTCAGGAGTGATTGGTAGTGCGTAAAAAAAGGAGACTTTCTCAGCACAAATACAAGCATGGAAAGGTATGTTTTTCCCTTTTTTCACTTACTATGCCAAGGAGAATTTTTATTATCATTTCAGTCGTTTTGTACACAGGAATCCTCCTAGGGAAAAACTTAAACTTCTTTCAACACAGTTTTGAAGACCAAAGAAATCCCACTTTTTAGTCCCAGTTCACCCGTCAGCTCTCTGTAACAGCTCTTTGTGGCATTGTTCTCCCATTTTTTTATTGTTCTTTGAAGACAGATACACTGAGTGATTATGTGTGCACCTTCTGGAAAAGGATCAAGACTCCTATAAAAATCCTGACACAGGCAACCGAGGGAAACAAAATGCTTTAAATAGGAGTTGTGGTGCGAGGGGAACAGGGCGGAGCTAGTAGCATTCCTCCAGGCTTTAACCTAAACTATGTCCCTATGCAACTCTAATACAAAACACCTCTACCTATATAGATGTCTGTCACTGTATGGCTTTTACAATTATCAGTATTTATTACAAAGAGCATTGAGTGACAACTGATTTTACTGGTACAAACTTGTGTGTATGCTGGGCTGTGGTGGGTTGACCTTGGCTGGACCAGTTGCCCACCAAGCTGCTCTATCACTGCCCTCCTCAGCAGGATGGGGCTTGTGGTAGACAATAAGGTGGAAGAAACTCATGGGCCAAGATAAAGGCAGTTTAATAAAGCAAAAGCAAAGTTTGCATGTGGAAGCAAAGTAAAACAAGAGATTCATTCTCAACTTCCCATCAGCAGGCGATGTCTGGCCACTTCCCAGGAAGCAGGGCTTTAGTTTGTGTGGCAGTTGCTCTGGAAGACAAATTGTATTAACAAATGTGTTCCCCCCCCACTTCTCTTAGCTTTTATTGCTGAGCAGATGTCATATGGTATGGAATATCCCTTTGGCCAGTTAGAGTCTGCTGTCCTGGCTATCTCCTCTCCCAAGATCTTGCCCAGCCGCAGCCTACTGGTGGGGGGGATGTTGGAGAGACAGCCTTGATGCTGTGGAGCACTGCTCAGCCGTAACCAAACGCTGGTGTGTTATCAACATCTTTCTAGATACCACTACAAAGCGCAGCACTATGAGGGCTGCTAGGGGAAATTAACTCCCATCTCAGCCAGACCCAATACATGCCCCAAATGGCATACAACCTTGAGAAAGCAGCAGTTGAAATAGCCAGTAGATTATTCAAAACAAGTAGACAAACTGTGTTTAAGAAAGTCAATAATTCTTCCTGTTACTAGCATCCCTGGGCCCATGGGCATAGGAATTCAGCATCAGCTGCTTGGTGCCATTATGCTGGGTTAGAGAGTATAGGATTCCGACACTTGAGATGCTGTGTGGGAAGCACAATCGAACAGAAGTCTGGTAATGGGGTTTACTAACCTGACCATGCAAATTACTTCCTTTCATCCTGGAGAAGTGAGAGCTGTAAAATGTAATGGCAGCAACTTCAAGTAAACATTAACTATTTCAGTGATGATGATTATCACAAATACCAAGTTATTTATCTAATTATGGTTAATGTGTGACCAGAGTTACACCTCTTATCAGACCTCTAAAAATGCCTTTTTACCCTCATCTGGGATGTAAGTTATTAGGTTTTTAGGGTGTTTCATAGTGTCTTTGAGCTTTGTCCAAAGTCTCATGTGTTACCAAAAACTGGTGGTGACAGTCCTAAGGAGAGACATGAGTCCCAGCAGCTCATAAAGAGTTTACTTCCAAAACCCACATTTGTTCAGGTCAGTGACTCTTAACTGTCTCTTGCAGAAACATGCTCCAGTAGAGGTGTAGAGCCTCTGTACTGCTCAGCTTTTATTAACATTCAGTTATGGTTTTCTTAAAAGAAGTGCCTGGATTCCTGTGGGTCAGCAACCAGAAGCCACTGATCTAAAGTCGCCGCAGGGGACTGAACAGTTTTCCTTATATCATAGATGTTGATAGACTATTTGGTGTAGAAATACTTGGAATATTTTGTAAATACTTTGGTACTTGTGGTCAGTGAAATGATTAAACTTTGTCCAAATAATAGATTTTTTTTTCTTTTAAAAATACTATTTAAAACCTATTTCCCCCCACTAGTGACAGAGAGAAATTAGAATCAAAGAAGCCAAAGGAAGCTGAGGACTATGTTACATCTTCTAGGATGAGAGATAAGAGAATGCAAAATGTTGAGTGTGTGTGGCATGGACCTATGTGATTTTGAAATTTTATAGCAGAATTACTATTCATATTTAAAACTATCCATATTTCATTGTTAATTATATTTAAGAATAAAACAAATGTCCATCTAGAAGTTCCTAATGCTCTAAATATACTTAAACTTACAGTTTAACCTGCCACATAGTTTTGTATGTTTATAAATAATCAGACATCCGCAGTTGGAGGAGAATTTAGATGCAAGCTGATAGCTTTTTAGCCAATACGGGAAAAAAAAATACCAGCACCCCAAGCAGGCTGGGTATAAGGTTGTCCCTGTATTGGTCTGTGCGCTCTTAACATAGGTTAATGGGTGATTTGGGTCCACCAGGAGCTTCAGGAGCCTTCATTTCCTCATGAACATGGGTATCTTCTTGATGCTGGAGGTACTGAAAATGCTTGGAAAAAGGCTGTACAACATCTTACAGGCAGGAAGAGGACTTTACTCGTGACTACACTGATTTGTGAAGGAAGGAGACTGTAAACATAGGAAAAATACAAGGCAAATTTTAAGATACCATTACTTCAATTCATTGAGTATTCCTAGCATAAAGTTTGAGTAGTAAGTTACAGTCTGTGTTCTGAAGTAGAGAGGAAGCAGTGACCACGATGGCTTGCTTTGGAATGCAGGTGGTCCCCGAACAACAGGTGCCACGCTCCTCAACTAAACTAAGGGTCAAGCAGCCATTTGCTGGGGTCGATGGTGGTGGTGTGAAGGTGCAGCGGGTTATTCATTGTCAGCCCCCTACAACTTTGCAGGTATTCGTAAGCTTTATGAAACTGGTTTCTGTGAGGTGTCTCTGCTCCCCAACTAGCCGCTTGTACCGGGCCCCCGCCAGCCCGCGGGCGGGGGTCGCTGGGCACCGCGAGGGGAGGTTGGTTTCACGTTAAAGGATTTTCACGTGGCAGGTAGCGCCATTTAGGAGATCGCCTGTCTGGGGTGGGAATTACCGAC
>NW_009937687.1:0-7153 GCF_000696875.1 Nestor notabilis
CTATTCTATGATTCTGTGATTCTATGATCATGGAGAACACCAGCTCATCACCTTGGCCTCTCCTTCCCATGGGACCATAGAATCATGGAATGGTTTGTGTTGGAAAGGACCTTAAGATCATCTCAGCACCCTCACAGGGAAGAACTTCTTCATTATATTCAACATGAACTTCCCCTGTTCCAGTTTGAACCCACCACCCTTTGTCCTGTTGCTACAGTTCCTGATGAAAAGTCCCTCTCTGGCATCTTTGAAGCTCTTGCTGCAGTTCTAGCACTATCTGGACAGCAGAGAGACCAGCACCTAAAACTGTGTCTCCCATGAAGAAGCCAGGCCACCCTTGCAGCTATTTCCCACTCCATCCAATGCGAAAGTAGCCTAGGATGAGGTGTGCTATCTGATGGGAAAGCAATGCTGCAGGCAGGGAAGGGCTGCAAGTTCAGAGAGGGAACCTTTGGAACAAACTGGAAGGGGATCGAAAGGGAGGAGAAAGGGAAGAAAAAAGGGAGAAGTGAAACAAAAAAGCTGCAGATTGACATCAGTGTGCCCTGCCGAGAAAGGCTCATTTGTGATCGTGGACCGTGCTTCCCGAGGAGGACAAGGGGTGATTTATCTGCAGGAACAAGAGATGGGTCAGGCAGGGAGAGATGTGAAACACAGATTTGGTCAGAGAAAACGGTCCTGCCAGCCCATGGCACAACAAGGGAGCTGTTGTGGGAGTGAGGACACAGCAGTCCCTTTTTCGGGAGATGATGGCACCAGCTTTCCTCCTTGGTACACGCAAGGATAATCCCAGCGTGCAGCTTCACTGCTACTCGGCCACAGCCAAAGCAGGAGGGCTGGAGTGGGGCACGAGGCCAGCTCTGTAATGACTGTGCTCTGCATTACGGATTTCCAGTAAAAATCCATCATGATTAACGCGCTGAATTTGTCACAGCCTAGACTTTCATGACAAAAAACATGACTTTTTGGGTTTTCTCACAACAAGTCATGTTCTTTGTAATCTAATAAGCACTGCTCCCCCACAGTCCTTTACAAACTCAGCTCTGTGTGGTTCCTGGGTCGTCACAGATGGGAAAATGACCAGAGCTGTGAAACACTTTCATGCCATTTGTCAAGTTTTATTAAATGGCTCGGAATATTTTTATTACCAAACAAGGGTTTCTCAGTGGGGCTGGGGACCCCGCATGGGCCCTCCTCCATCACCAGGGCTTTTGTGTGTTTTCTGTGACTCTTTTCCCCCCGTTTTGCCCCCACAAACAGGCAGCCTTAATGAGAATCTGAGATGTCAAACAGCAGAAGCCTAGAGGAGCATTTGTGTTCAGTTGCTTGAGGTATTTCAGTGCAAAAATGTGGACCCAAAATGACAGCAAATGGGCAGGGAGGTACAAAACCCCATTAAACCATTTTTCCCCCACAGAGAGGATTTGTTCCCATTGGTGTCACCAGGTCTGTAAGAAGCTCCCACAGATGGGGATGGGACACGAGGGTCACATCAGTAGCATTACACATCTTCTGCCCTCCATCCCTGGCCATCTCTTCCCTGTGCTGTGGCATTTCATAAAACCATAGAATCCCAGACTGGTTTGGGTTGGGAGGGACATTAAAGCTCATCCAGTTCCTTGCATGAAGCTACATGCATGAACCAGGGAAACCCATGCTGATTTACCCCGTAAATTTTGGCACAGTAAGTTCTGCAGTGCTTTGAGGGCTGGGGACTCTGTGAGATTAACTCTGAAATCAATAACCATTAACCCTAAAACCAGGGTTAAACCAGGTTTAACTCTAAAACCAGGGTTAAACCTTATAAACCCTAAACCCCATAAACCAGGGTCTGTAATGTAATGTCTCCAAAGCCTCAAGGGCCAGGAGTGTGATTTGTATAAAACAAAGTTATGCACAGTGCCTGTAGACGTGAGCAGGCTGCTGGGGAGTCTGCTCATCGGTTGCTGCATCATGTGCGGTGTGAGCTACGTGATGGGATTTTTGATCCAGAAACAACATTTTCCTGTTTGTGAGCCTCAAAGCAATCGAGACTGTGTAATGTGCATTCCCCTTACTCTTTAGTAGCCTGACCTGTGAATAAGGGAGAAATACCTGAATTTTATGGAAGTCTCTGTAAGTTGGAAGAAAATTTATGGGACCAGATGCAGTCTGTAAGACTGGGGTCTGCAGACTAGTTTGGTCAGGAGGAGAAACCAGTAAGGGAAGTCGGGCTAATCTCTTAGCACAATGTGGTTTTTCATATCACAGGTGTCAGACTCCCATCACATGTACATAAAGAGGACCCAGGCAAACCCAGGGAATGATCTTCTTCCAGGAGTGGTTGCAGGCAGGTGAATGGGGAAAGAAAGGACCAAGTGCCTTGTTATGGCTTTTGTCCAGAGTCTTGGGTTGTTGTTGGGGCTGATGCCGTGGAGTTCACAGAGTTATAGACCTGGGACCAGTCCCAACCCCGAAGCCATGTTCAGTCTCCCTTCCTGCTGCCTGCAGAGGGGATGGATCTTTGAGATGTCCATGAATTGTACTGCATTTTACTGCATTTTACTCTTCTGCCTTAGACACTGTTCCCACTGAGCTGCAGATTACCTGGTCCTGCCCCTAACAAACTTGCTTCTATTTCTGTAGGGGTTTCTTGTGTGTTTTCATTTTGCAAATTAATATTGCTTCTTTCTGTCCTCATTCCTAAGCACTTTCAGCTCTTTGCAACTTCCCCCATGCTATTTTGTGTTGGCAGCGTGTCAGGATCTCTCTGCTTTATCTTCTGACAATAGTAACTTCTCTCTCCAGATACAACTGTGTCCAACTTGCCTGTTTCCCTTCTCACTGATTTAATTTGCTTCTAATCTTATGAGTAGTTTCAGGGATGTTGCTCAGACCACTTGGGCCCTTCTGTTGTCTTTTATAGTACGATAAGAGCAACACATGCCCAGGCTTCCCTTACAGAAGCCTGGGGATATTTAGCCTGCTTCGCTACCAGCATCTGCTAACTCGATGGCAGAAGCAGAAAAGCAAGCCAAGCTCTGTGCTGATCATGCATTTTCCTTTGCTGTTTTGCAAGCACCACTTTTATGATCTGCCCCATTGTCCACCTTTGCTTGGAAGGTGATCCTGAAATGCACAACTACAGCAAGCAGCCTCTTGCCTCATTCAGTGCAGCTCCTGACAGACATGCAGCTTCTTGTGGGTTTGATGCTGGTGCATGGGGCATCATTGCTCCCTCATGCTCACACCTTTTGCCATGTAAGGTTTTCTTTTTTTTAAGGTCCTGTGTCATCCTCAGTGGTAGCACTGGAACACACGGTTATTCCTGAAGGATCTGAGCTTTGCCACCTGGTTTGGGTAGGCAACGGTATTTTCTTGGAAAGGATGCATCTGAAAGCTGTCTAAAGGAGCTGCATGCAAGAGAAAGAAGAAATGTCCTGGACTGGGACAATGATGCCTGGGGAAAATGTACTGCTGGAAGCACAGGATCCCAGCAGGGCCAGTGGAATTGGGCTCGGGAGTTTCAGACCAACCTCCCACCACGAGCAGGACTACTTCCAGCACTAGACTCGGGTGGCCATGGCTTTGTCCAGCTGAGTCTTGGACAAACCCATTCTGCACCTCCCAAGGCATGGGAAGAAGAGTTTCCTAATGTCCTGCCTGGACCTACCAACCCCCAAGATGTCACCATTGCCCCAGTACCCTCAGTTTGGCTCTGTGCTCTCTGTAATTGCTCTCCAAGTAGCTGCTGCTGCATCTCATTGCAGGGTGGCTCTGCCATACAGTGCCTGGGCCCCATCAGAGCTCAGAGCAGACCCCGGAGGCAAGATGCCCGGGCACCAGCTCTCATACATCCATGTGGCCAACTCCCAGGGACCCCACTGCTGCCACTTGTGTGAGCAGAGGTGATTTATGCTGACTTTTCACTTTGTTGTTTAGTAAATCAGGAACTTGGAAATCAGCGTGGTTTCTTGTGCGAGCCTCACTAGCGGCCGAGGTTATCACAACAGCTATAAATCCCCTATGATTCTGGATGGGAAATCTCATTATTTCTCCTCTCTCCTCCCCTCCCTGGGCCATGAGACCTGGCAGAGCCACGGGAGAGAGGAGTTGATCCAATCCAGCTCTGGCTAAAGTGATCAACCATGAATCACCATCTCCTGGAGACCCTCTCCTTTGCTGAGCCTTGACTCCTGGAAGCTGTGTTGGCTGGTCCTTGAGCAGGCACTGCCCCAAGGCTGAAGCAGAGAGTGATGTGGACATCTCCTGCCCTGACAAGGCAGATACCATAGAAGAGAGGTGGAAACCATGCTGTTCTATTTTTGTCCACTCTTGCACTCTCTGTGGGGACACAAAACAGCCAGGAGAAAAGGTAGACAATGATGATGGAAAACTACCATGACCAGGTCTTCTTCGAAGACTGTAAATGGTTTTCAGACAGCTAGGTTACGAGGAAAAACATGAATAAAGACAGACCCAAAGGGCATTCTTCTCCTCTCTTCTGCTGCCTTCCCATCTCTCTCTGCTGCCTGAGAGGATCTCCACATCACTTTACCCCATGGGTCTCACTCTACTGCTACCTGCACACCACCTCCTGCACCTCCTGGCCTTCGGTGCTGTCTTAAACAGATGCTCCAGAGCCTTGCAGTTGGCCTGTGGGGAGGGCCTGGAAATCCCAAACTAGTTTGTGTTGAAAGGGACCTTAAAGCTCCTCCAGTCCCAACCCCCTGCCACGGGCAGGGACACCTTCCACTAGAGCAGGTTGCTCCAAGCCCCTGTGTCCAACGTGGCCTTGAACACTGCCAGGGATGGGGCAGCCACAGCTTCTCTGGGCACCCTGGGCCAGCGCCTCAGCACCCTCACAGGGAAGAGCTTCTGCCTCAGAGCACATCTCAATCTCCCCTCTGGCAGGTTAAAGCCATTCCCCTTGTCCTGTCACTACATCTTCCTCCCTGACAGCAGCTCAAAGGAGTCAGATGGTTTATGACCTTCCCTTGCACTTGGCAGCCCTCTGGAGAAGCTGTGGGTGCCCATGTAAGTCCCTCTCAGCTGGTAAATCTTGCACTAAAATAAGGGCTGCTGCACTGCAGTGCACTGGTGAGTCCCACAGCAAGATACTGCCTTTTCAGCCCTGCCACCCCAGTTTTGGGTAACAGAAGATGGTGAGATGGAGGACACAAAGTTGTGTGGGTATCCCCAGGCCAACACCTCTTCCTCACCTGCTCACCCCATTGAACCATCCTTCCTCCTGCTCTCCCTGGTGCACTCCACTGCTGCTCCATAAAGTCTTTCTGCCCCTCTGCTCCCCCATATCCCATGGGACATGACATGACCGCAGGGGAGGGCTGCTCTGTAGGAGGGCACCCTGCTGGCTCATGTGATGGCTTTATAATATCTTCCAGATTCCCCTCCATTCCCATCCCTGCTGTGTCCGATTGTTTCCCTCTTTTTTTGGGTTTTCTTTATTTTGACTGCTGCTCAGCACAGATCTTTCTGTGCATATTTCTGTTGGTACAGTCACTTCATTCTTATGATCCTACACAAGTCTTGGATGCATCATTGGGGCTCAGTGACTTACAGCTCTTCAGTGTGTCAGTTTATTCCACCATCTTCTGACACCACTGTTGCTCTTTGTACAACCTGAAATGAGCAGACCCAGGGTTTTATTTCTCCCCAGCACCCTCTGTGGTCCTGAATGATTTGAAGAAAACACTCAGCTTGATACTGCTACTTTTTGCCATCACCCTCTGTTTCTCTCCCAGACTTCAAGCTACTGGCAAACATCAGATATTGTGCCTTTTCATGTCTTTTTATGGCTTTTTATTGCTTATTTTTATACCTTTTATATTTTATAACATTGTTTGCCATTCGCTCTGATGAAATCCCATCCTAATTCCCTTGTTAGGTAATCCCTGGCATGTTTTGTGCTCTCTTCTATTGCCTGCACTAAGGCTGGATTTCCTCTTCCTGAAGTATCCCGTTCAGCTCAAATAGGCAATGAAGCCCTGTCATTTCAGCAAATGCTGTTGATTTTCTTTCCCACATGGGCCTTTCTGCTTTTCCTCTTAGGTTATACAACCTTCAAAACCTCATTGATGGGCACATACATGGCTTCCATATCAAAGCTATGGCCTCAAATGAATTTGCCTTTAGGGCCCTTTAAATGAACTCTCCTCATTTATTTATTTTGAAGTAAGTTCCCACTTTCTAACACTGAGCAGCCTCCAGCAGGTTTGGAGACAGCACTTCCCCAAGTGACACTGGCTAATTGCGTTGTCATCACTGGAAGTTAATAGCTCACCACTGGCAGCTTCTTGAAGCAAAACCTCCACTTCAGAGTGGGGCAGAAATGGCAAGATATCTGTTAAAAAACCCCAAATAAATAAGCCAGGCAGTAGTTGTGACTGTGCGTGTTGCTGTCTGGCTCAGATCAGTCACCCCTGCCTGAACTGGCACCCAAATTGTTCATACTGCAATTGCAGTTATTTGTGGGAGAAATGTCAATTTTGGTAACAGTCATTACAGTCAGATTTGAGGGACACAGAAGCTTTAGTTACAATTCAAAGCAGTTTTGTCAGATGGCTTGTGGACTCCTTGACTCCAAACTAAAGGCAAGAAAATGAGGGTTGAAGCAGCAGACATTCCCCCAAATGCTGCAGATTCCCCAGCTTTTCAAACCAAAGTAAAATTACAAGCACAATTATATGTACGCCTGGTCTGAAATGTGTGTCTTAAAAGCATCCCTTGCAAAAATACCCCATGTGTTGTGGTGAGAAACTGTTCCTCCAAAGCACGCTTCGCTGGCCCAGCCCTCGTGCTGCCCAGATGCTCCAGGGCTTGTGCTGAGGGTTTGCAGGCATGTTGTGTCTCTGATGCATCCCCAGCTCCCACAGTGTATCCCCCACTCCCGCGATGCACTTCCAGCTCCTGCGATGCATCCGCAGTTCCCACATAGCACAGGACGGCAGGTTCTGAGATGTGCCTCCCAAAACACCAAGGCAACTTCTCCCCCTTGAGCGCTCTCTGCATTTATAAATAGCAACTTCATCCCCGTGTCCCCACAGAGGCAACACGGCTCCTGCTGCCCTCAGCCCCCATATAGCTCCTGGATGCAGCGGGTGGGCTGCGGGCTGCATCGTGGACCGCTGAGCCCGGCGCAGGCAGCTCCCTG
>NW_009937687.1:7173-18456 GCF_000696875.1 Nestor notabilis
CATTCCTCAACTGGCAAGCCTCTGGTGCGATGAAAAGCCCCAATTCAGCTGCCTGTGTGCCGAGTACCTGACACCTTCCCCAGCACAAAGAGGGCTTTCTGCCTCCCGCACCCGGCTGCTGTAGGAAGCAGCGGGCACGGTGAGCTGCCTCTCGCGGAGAGGGGTCACCGAGCCACATCCTGCACACACCCCGAACAAAACCTGCTTGTCTTGAGGGGGGTGGCAGAGAACACAGCCCTGGGCAGGTGGCTGCCAGCCGGGCTCACGGCTCCAGGTCTGCCAAGCTTCGGGATGGAGAGGCTCTCCCAGGCCTCCGAGCATTCCTCAGCTCAACAGGATGGCGAGGCTCAGGCTGCAGAGGTTTTAGGACCAGCGCTGTGGCTTGGCTCCTGTCTCTGAGCTGTGTGACCATGGGTGACCAGTCCTCCCATGTCCCTGTGCTCCTCCACATGAGCCTGGAGCTGGGATGTAGTAGGTAGTCACTGGTGGGTCAGACGGGGTGTGATGATGCACAGGCTTGGCTGGGAGGTGCGGGGTAATCTCAGAGTTGAAACAGGGTTTGTGATGGATGGAGACCAATTCACTTAGGGAGGTATTCACTGGGGAAGCACTGGCGAAGCTGTCAGTCTTCATATTATCTTCTTTGTTCTTCCTGTTCCCCTGGAGAGCCAAAGTTGGAAGTGGTCCACAAAGGCTCCTTCCCCAGCCAGCCTATATGTGGCTGCAGTGTGTGATACAGACGCTGCAGGACACAAGTTACTCAGCTCAGACACCCTAGTTTTCATCCAGGGCCAGTCAGATACGATGTACACAAGCCATCCAGGAGGAGAGGACCAGATCTCAGGTCTCCCATCCTGCAGTGGAGAGCCAAAGCCTCCAGACTACTCCAGCTCCTCCCATGCCTGGTCTCTGCCTGTGCCCCACAGCCTGTCCCAATGTGGGATGCTGGGAAGCTGCCCCCATTGCCACCTTCCCTGTCCATCCCAAAGGGAACCCAGAGTTGCAAATCTGTCTCTTGATCCAGGCACCTAAAAGTCAGGCTGGGCAGTACAAAGCATCGCAGCAAACCCCCCTCTTGGGTCCTGTCCTGTGAAACTCAGGGTGCCTGTTGACTTCAGCCAGCTTTGGTTCAGGCCCTGTGGTCGCCCCACCACAGAAGCACAAGGGCAAGTCATCCCAGGTCTGGTGTCCCACAGCCCCCCAGGCGCTGCCCAGAGAGGCTCAGCCCATTACCAGGGAGATACTGGATGCGTTTGCATTCCTCCTGAATGCAAGTCAGATGTGAAGAAAAATATCATAGTTCAGGCAGATTGGCCAAAAAACCAAAACCAAGATTGCTCTCAGCGAGATGTGCAAACCCTTTCCTGCCTCCCCTAATTCTGCTTTTTATTGCTCTCATAAACTCTCTTGCAGAAAGCACACGTGGCTTTAAAAACCCCAGATCCCTTCTTGGTTATTGCCCATGCTTCTAGAACAACATCTGAGCACTTTGAAGGGGAAGCAAGAAATCCCTGTGAGGGTCTAATGAAGAGATAAAAGCTGAAGATGCCAGTAGATATCAGGGGATACCTTTCCCAGATTGGTGCAAATTTTGCATGGGTGTCTAAGCAGGAACCCCAGCACAGTTCACATCTCATGGCCACGTCTACCTCCGACAGCAGTGCTGCATGCAGGCTGCTGGGCGGGTGCAGTCCTTTCAGAAAGGAGTGGAAGAGCCTTGCTCCATTTGCACATAACAGCTGGGAAGAGCAGGATAAATCAGGCTCCAAAGCCTCCTCTTCTCAATGCACTGAAGTCCCTGGGTTCCAAGCTCTCAAGCAGGGGTTGCACCAATGGCTTCGTGGAGGTTGCAGGACAGAGCTGGTGAGTAGTGGTGTTCTGTGGTTCTGTGAGAGTGCAGAAATGGCCTTGTGAACAGAAAGCCTTGCAGTGGTCACAGCACAGGGCAGGTCCCTCCGCTAATGCAGCCCCCAACAACAGTGCAATTGCTCTGGAGGTCATTGGGCCTGATCCTGGCATTCCCGTGTGATCACCAGGCACTTCTACTGGGGAGAGGGTGCTGTCAGGACCATGGGGGAGATGCTTAGCTGTGCTGCTTCACTCTCAGTGGGATGTGCTTGGGGGTGGCAGCAGACATCTCTCCACCTCCCTCCTTTCCTTCCACATCTAAGCATCTCCCCCTTGACCCTTTCTCCTTCTCTTTTCTGCTTGGAGCTCCCCCCTGCACGCCACCGGGGCAGTGATGCTATAAACAGGATATGGGCTCTCTGGAAATCTGCAAGCAGGAGTGGCCAAAGGTATTTAATAGTATCCCTGCAGTAAACAGGGATAAAGGGGGATCAGCTGTATGGAGTAGGGAGTAAGTATCAGATGGAGCTGCTCTGCCATGCCGACCATTTACTGAAACAGGAAACAAATATTTTTTTTGGCTTTTGCCAAAAGAGAGATGTCTTTAAAAATGTGTTAATATTAGAAGTAAAAATGTAGCTTTTAGACATGTAAAGTGGCCACATTCACTGGAGTTTTATTTACTATATAAAGGTTAACATTGGTCTGTTTATCCTACGGCCGAGATTTCCAGCAAATTACAAGAAGGGTCATGTAACAGTCAGCTCCTGCTTGCCTGAGATTATTTGCCAGAGCCAAATCCCTGGAGCCTGCAGAGCTGGAGCAGAGAGAAGGGATATTTAGAAGGACTCAGAATGGGAGAAAAGGAATAACAGAGCTTTAAGTTGCTTTGAGTTCACTCACTGGGGAGGTGGAGGCTGGGCTCATGCTGGTGATGCGGTGGTGTGAGAGGCAGAGATGCTGTGTTGAACCCCCCAGAGCGGTCAGTTGGAGGAAGGCTGGAGAAAACCCATCATGAGTGCAAGCAAGCTTCTTTCCTGCTAGCCCCAAAGAGCCAGTTTAAAGCCTGGACCAGGAGATTTTATCCCTTGGCCAATGCTTCTTGGCTAGTTTTACTATGATTACTCTGCTTGAGATATGGCTGTCTCCAGAGAAACACCCAGTCTTGGTCCTTCATCCGGGAAGGACATTCTGGGGCTTGCACTGAGGGAACACCATCATTTCAATTTCTCTTGCAGACATGCTGTCCCTCCCCTGAGGGGCCAGGCTGCCTTGTACCTCACCCTGTCCCCCATGATCTGGCAGTCCTCTACTTTGAATGGGCTTCATGTGGTCGTCCCGTCTCCTCGTGCCAGTTTTGGAGCTTGCTTCTTCCTGCAGCTTCCCACAGTGCCCCGAGGTAAACCAATTGTCAAAACAGTTGTGAAAGTCCCAGAAAATTATTCTGTGTTAAAAAATACATCAGAAAATGAGAACATTATTAATGGTCCTGCTGTCAGCACCACAAGATCCTGACTGAACAGTGAGGAAAGGGTTTTTTTAATGGTCCAATCAAGTGACGCTGCTATCTGGAAGAGATGCTTTAGCCAAATTATTAGCCCTAACACAGAAAAATCAAGGTAAATATCAAAGGCTTGAGATACCTAGGAGGTTGAATTAGAATATTTACTACTTTTCTTGTGATTTGAATAGCCTTCCTAGCTGGAATCAACATGACATTACAATGGTCCTAGCAGAGGACAGGCAGGGGAGAGCCTGGCTGCAGTCTGGAGGTCTTGGCTCTTGGCTACAGGATGGGAGCCCTGAGGTGTGGTCCTGGTTGTTAACACATGGGGACATCTTGGCCTTTGGTTTGTGTGGTCATTCCTCAAACTGGTCGGCACCAGAAGGTGCAACGTGACCTGCTGCTCCTTCACAGCGTGAAGAGCCACAGGGTGCTGGCAGCATTTCCACTCCATAGGTGTCAAACCTGGCATGGCCACGGAGGGTGAGAGGAAGGGCAGGTATCTGG
Organism: Nestor notabilis; assembly: GCF_000696875.1. Taxonomy (NCBI): domain Eukaryota; kingdom Metazoa; phylum Chordata; class Aves; order Psittaciformes; family Psittacidae; genus Nestor; species Nestor notabilis. The sequence goes on from NW_009937687.1 coordinate 11,033, forward strand.
AGAGGAGGGATGGCCAAAGCAAGCTAACACCAACCTCTGCAAGTCCAGAAAAGGGCCAGGCTTTGTACCTGTCACCATGTGAGGTCTGTCCGGCTTCAGGAGCTCGGGGACCATCTTGCATGGTCATGATGTAATTTCGTGGAGGGGAGCAGTTGATTTCTCTCTGCCATGTTTTACCATCTACCCACACTGGCGAGATGTAGGAGCTGACAGAAATTAAAATATCACAAATATCACTTCAGCTCCAAGACTGAAGGCTGGAGGCAGCCAAGAGCCACTCCACAAGGGTGCATAACAGAAAGTCTTGGCAGTGTTAGCCATAGCTGCTGCTATATTGGCTATTGCAAGAGGGAAAATCTGAGTCACGATTAATGAACCAAGTGGAGAGACCTGCTGATGGTGGAGACAAGTGTTCCCTGAACATTAGGAGCATCCCAGCATCACCGTCAAAGGGATCGTCCCTTTCCATGGGAATCTTTCCAGGACCAGTCCTCCTCAGGGGTACAACTTCTTGCCTTCATTACCTGGTGAATAAAGAGAAACCTCCCCAGGCCCTCATTTTGCCAGAGAGGTATGAACAGCTTCCAATGACCTTCATGGATATATGTTTCTTATGCTCAACAAGCAGGAAAGCTGAGCTGTGTCCTGCCCAGGGAGTCATTATAAGTGGAGAGGCCCTGAAGGAAACCTCCTTCTTGCCAAATCTCCTTTCCACCTCGTGATGAAGGGGCAGCCTGCACTGTAAAGGATGGGGAGAAGACCATCTACTCAGTTACATCCCCAAACATCAGGTTAAACAGGGTGTCTAGGTTCTCTGGGGGATCAGCCCAGTAAGCCACCCTGGCTGCTGACCACACATTGGCTTTGGATATACCATTTAGGAGCTGATTTGTATTTTCACGTTGGTTCACCCCCGTGAGTCAATGGGCAACACTGCTGGTAAACACATATGTTTTTAAGACACTTTTAGACTCCTTTTTTTTTTTTTTGGCATAGTCTGTGCTTAATTTGATGCTGTTATTTGTTTTGGGCTGCCCTTTATTTTCGCAGTTGGTCTGTCTTGAAAAGCTACTCACAGATGTGCTGTAATCTGAATTACCTCGGTGCCATAAATGCCTGATACCCCTTTTTGACATCTCTTCCTGAGCTTTGACCTCTCATTCAGGCTTTATGTGTCTCCTACACATCTCCACAGGTACACACAGGTCGTTTGAAGGAAGCCCAGTCTACTCCTGTCCTCTGCTCTGATCAGGAAAGGTTGTGTCAATAAGGCATGGCTTTGGCTTTTGAGACCTTTTCACCTTTTCCTATACCCCATTGCTGGGCAATCTTGTGAGGATTGTGGCTGGCATATGCCCAGCCAAGGAGGACACAAAGACTTCTGTTCAGTCTGATGTCTGCTGGTGGTGACGGCCAATTCTGGTATTAGTTCTCTTTTCCAACCAAGCTCCTCACACTCTGAGACAGGAGAAAAGGCACAAAGCTTTGGGTACCAGAATGGTTTCAGTAGTTTTGTTCTGCATGGTAAGAGCCTTTGTGTTCCTAGGAACAGTCTTTTCTCTTTACTCCCCCAGAGAAGGTTTGAATCCATACTTCTTTAACTGCTGGGCAAGGTGATGCAGCCATGGTGAAGAGAAGAGTCATTTGGTTTCCAGCTCTTCCCCATTCTCCTGGCTGGCTGGTACAACTCTAATGGCATGTCCCCTCTTGCTGGCCACTGCCATCTTCACACCATTGCTGGAAATGGAGGACTAATAAACTGCAGCTCAAAAATGTCGATGAACTGTGGGTTGGCTGTGTTGGACAGAAGATAATTTGTGGTGAAATCCACAAAGCATCTGGGATTTGTAAATGTTTTCATGATGACTTGGCTCTTCTCCAAACACTCCCATCCACTGACAAACATGAGCCATGAATCACCACACACAGGAAAATCTCCCAAGCCCTTGACTTATTCCTCACCCAGCTCTGTTCTGATAGCACTCGCTGCCCGTTGGGGAACGAGGGCTTCAGGGTCAAGGTGAAGGAGATGCTTGGCAGCCCCACAGATGCTCTGTATTGGTCTCTGGGTAAAGGAGGTGGAGACATGGCATGCTGGCTTTCCTGGGTAGTAGCCCATGGGATGGAGCAGTGTTGATGTCAAGGCCCCTCGACATAGCCCAGAGGTTACCTCCTTTCCCAGAGAGGGGATTTGCTTTCCACCACTGAAGGTGGGGCCCAGGCAGTTTTCTGCCTGCTATCATCTGGAGACAGTGATGCCTTTCTGCAGATTGGGCTGTTTGGGACTCGCAGAGCTCCTTGTTGGCTGCCTACAGTGTTTCCCATCAATTCTGATTTTTGGACTCAGGAGTAAGCTTCAAGCTAGCTGATCTAGCAAGAAAAGCTCCCAAGAGCTGCAACCACAGGGCACCTTTGTCATTTGTCACCCTGTCCCCAGCAGGACCCAAGGCTGAGTCACCATCCTGCCCCAGGGTCCTGCCCTTCAGGAACTCTTTCACAGAAGGAAAGCTACTGAGATGTTTTGTTCTGGAAACACCTGCAGTCCAAGCAGTTTGCTATTTCTGAAACCAAATTATTCACAACTTCCTGCAAACCTGGAAGCCACTGCTTCCTGCCAGCTGCTCTGGACGTGGCTGAGGAGCACAGGAGGGCTGGGGCTTGTGGTTGCCTCAGGGCTGGGTGGGCAGATGAGCCAGTGGGGATGCGGGCAGAGCCCGCAGGCACCAGTGTGCACTCATTCAAAACCTGCAAATCGCATGTTCAGTGACGTTGCCTTTTGCCATAAACCATCTACCAGTGAGCTCCCAGCCTGTCCCAGCCCCACTTTCCGATATACATATCATAGCAGCCAGAATGGGTAAGCAATGGACAGTTATATGTGAAGGCTCAGCACACGGCTTCCATGCTGTAGGATCAGGAATGCTCTTCATCCCACATAAACCTTGAATTTGTGCTTTTGGGGCAATGCCACAGGGCGTGAACAGTGGTACCTTTACATGGGAATGTGATGGTGTCTGCAATGGGATAGTTAGACTAGACAGTTGGTGGCATGGGCCAGTTCTCTTCCCACAAAGGTGTCTCCCACTGACTGGTAGATGTGCCCCTTCTGACTGTAAGTATCACGACATTTCCTCACACCTTCCTCTGCACAGGTTTTCTTGCAGGGCACCAAGGGGTGCCCTTGAAGAAGGCCAGGGTAAGGACAGGGTTGTAGAACCAACAAGCTAGGCTATTTCGAACTCAGGGACACAGCGTATGTCTCCTGCTAGTGGCTTTCTGTCAAATGCCACATGGGTGAGTGTCATCCTTTACTTTGTAGACGCTTTTCTTTATCAGCAGATTTCATTTTTGGGACTTCTGTGTTTGGTGAATAACTCGTACCCCCAGCACATGATGACTGATGTGGCAAAGAGAAAGGTCCTTGCTTCTGCCAGAACTGCAGGGACTCAAACCACAGGACATATCTGTCTGTATGCTTGTGTTTCAGGCACAGTTCAGTTAAACCAACAAGGGGCAGCATAACAGTGATGCTGTTGGTCAGCAAGTGATGTGTTACAAAAGCCATCCCTGATCATACTGCTCATGGCCACTGCATCTCTGCAGATCCTCCCAAGAGATTGGCTCTTCCCTTGTACAGATGTGAACATGAGATCAGGTTTTACTGATGGCTCTAGGCTTCTAGAGAGGTCATGCTGCATTACAGAGACCATCCAGTAATTTGGAAAGGTTAGTATTAGAGGTCCTATAGTAACCATGCTTACCCCTTGATGGAAAGAAAGGTGCTTGTGTGGAGTTTCCAACAGAAGGTGGTAACTAGAAGAGATGGTTTGGGAAACACGATACGGAGCTTACGGTGTGTGGAGAGCAAGTATCCCTCAAACACGTTCAGTGCAGTCTGTGGGGAAGGATCCTATTTTCTGGGGGTTTGCAATGAAGTTTAAATTCAGCATTGGAATTAAAATTCATTTTATTATGGGACCTTTAAATATTTCCAGAGCCTGACCTTTTCTGGAGGCTGTTGACTAATTAATGTCTGGTCTGGTATTCTTCAAACTTTCCACATAGTTCAACTTGTTGCCAGCTGCTTTAGAACACATTTTTCAAGAAATTAGGTTGTAATTAAGCACAGTTATTAATGACTGTTTTTCCTGCCTTTCCCATTGGGTTTGCAACTTACTTTGTTCCATGTGGCAGAAAAGATGGCCAATATTTCACTGGGTGAGTGAAGGAACATCTAATGTGGTCTTTGACATGTTGATTTGGCCCAGCTCCACCTCTGCAGCACAGGGTGGTGACCACCAAACCGCACAGGAGAGACCTGGGTTGAAAAGTAGAGAGTCAGGGTCAAGTCCCTGTGGGGAAGCTGACAGATGGGGCAGGCAGATCCTTCACTCTTGGAGAGTCAGCACATGGGGTGAGCAGTTTGTGCAGATGGGACCATGCGCTGGTTGGAGGATGGAGAGGGAGAAGGATGGAGTGGAGAAGCTGCAGACCCACCAGAGAGGGGGGAATCGCTCTTGTGCTTAAAATTCAAGGCATGCTGAGCTGGGAGCTCTGCTAATCATGTCAAACCTGTTTGTGTGAACATTCCTCTCCTGCCTTGTCCTCTCTCCACCCAGGAGGGACTAGCAGGGAGACCTGTGCGTGGAGAAAGCAGATGGAGCCGAAAGCAGCCAAGAAGGGAAGCAGCACTCCTACGCAGAGCCCAGGAAGGTTTTACACACTCTCCGCTCTCCGGTGTCGCTGAGGTCACTCCTCTTTGTCAGGCACATGGCAGCAAATCCTCCTCTAAGCCCCAGATCTCAAAGGCATTATAATAATGAAAGCCTGGGCTGAAGTGTCTGAGCAAACACATCGCCCGAGCAAGTGTGTGGTTTCCCCCAGCCGCGGGAACAGGTTATTCTGGGAACTGGCAGCGCTGAAACATCGAGGCAGGAACATCATCCATGGAAATCTGCTGCCAGAGGGTGGGCAGGGGGCAGGGTGAGGGAGCCCACACATGATGGGTGCACAGCACCCATTTCATTTCCTTGACTGGCCTTCAATGAGTCTTGGCAGCCCCGGGCAGCTGAGGCAGCAAGGGTGGAGGCAGACTGGTGCTGACAAGTAACTCACACGTGCATGGGCATGGGGGCACAGATGTGAACAGCCCCTTGCCAGAGGACCGGAATTTCTCCAGGCATTTTACATCTCCCTTATTTCCAGGGTTTTGCCTTTTTCCTTTTGCTTTCTCCCAGTGTTCCAGCATGCCCAGTAAGGCAGAGGAGCCCCGTGGACTGGCACCATCTTGGCCATAGGGATGAACATGCAAGCATGCACAAGCTCACACGCACACACATGCACACTGCTTCTGGCGCACGTGTCCACACATTGCACATCAGACCTGGCACAGCGTGTCCCACAGCCAGATGCACCTCACATGCGCTGGGTGATGGACCAGCACGGACACTGATGTATCCTGATGGTCAGAAATCCATTTGTGCTCTGCTCCCAGCCACAAAAACTGTGCTCAGGAGCAGACGATGAAAACAAGCCCACAGTGACCTGCCTGGAGAAGTTCTGAAGCGCAGGTCAGCCCACAGAGCATCCTTCCTCCCCATGCAGCTCCAGCCACAGCCTGGACCTGTCCCACCTCATGTTTTATCAGCAGATGTCCACACAGCTCAGTCAGGCTGCATTGCAGTTCATCAGCCTGCCCTTCAGCACCTGAGACCTTGGTTTTGGCTGATCTTTATGGGCTTATTACTTGATGCCAGCCCTAGAAGCAGCTGGAGGAAGGAGTCACGGGGAAGGTGGTGAGAGACGGGGAGATGAGCTGCCAGTGGAGGTGAACTGAAAAAGGTGGGACTTGATTAGGACCCAGGACAGCCCATGGCTGTTCCCAGAAGCAGAGCAAAGTTGGCTTCTCCAAAAGGATGAGAAACAGGCCTGCTTCATCAGCTCAGCCACTAGGAAGGACGGAGCAGAGCCAAAAATACAGGAGAAAAATGTTATGCAAAATTGTTCATCTGTTACTGATTGGGAGGCTGAGAGCTCAATTCAAACCACCCAATAAAACCGGCTTGGACGAGAATTTCCTGAATCCCAGATTAAGTGAATAAAGATGTTTCAGGAGTTCAGGGCCGCAGTTGGGTGGTTTGCACACAATTTGCTGTTGGTTTCACCCTTTGTTGCTTAATGAAGAACAGAAGGAGGATCTCCCATCTCATTCAACCACGGGAAAAAAATTATTCCTTCTGAATTTAAATTAATTTCCTGTGGCAGGCACAGCTCTGTTTATCTGACCTACACAGGCGCTCCATCTTGGTTTGCAGCTCATTCTGCTCTGTGCAAGACACTCTTCCCCCTGGGGACTGCAGCTTCCCCAGGCTGGTGGCATCAAGTCAGTGTGGCAGGGTTTCTGCAAGCAGAGCTCAGAGGCCAAAAAGCCAGTGGCAGGAAGTGCTTTGAAAGCCAGGTCTCAGTTCTGAGGAAAAACCCTCCAATTTTGGACACTCTGTGTGTCACTCTAACTCATTCAAGGAACAGCTCTGTCCTCTCCATACTCCTCACTGCCACCAATGTGCTCCTCAGTGATGCCCGTGGAGGAAGCCCAAAGTAGCAGTGCTCAGCTTGGCTGTAGGTTCAGCACGGAGCACATTATACATCCCACAACCAAGGTGATTGGAGGAAGCCCAAAGTAACAGTGCTCAGCTTGGCTGTAGGTTCAGCATGGAGCACATTATACATCCCACAACCAAGGTGATTCCCCACCTTTGCTGCATGTGATGTTGGAGAGCTGCTTGACCTAATGGTTTGCACAACCCTGAAAATCACTTATTTTAATAAGCTTTTTACTAAAGAGGGGAAGGGAAACCAGCCTGTATCTACTGAAGGCTTTAGAAAGTTTCCAGGTCATGGCTACATCTCTTGCTCCTAAAGGCATCAATTTATACATCTACCTATTCTATCTCCTTTCCTCTCCATCATTTACCTTGCTAGTAAATGCTGAAGTCTCTACAAACAGCAAATCTTTAAGTCACCTGGTGCCTGATTCATTCCTCCAAGTGGCATCACGTGTCCTGCTGGGACTTCAAGCTCTAATTAAGTGTGGAAAAGGGATGGAGAACCCCGGAGAAATCAAATTTTAAAGAAGGAAAACTAGATCAGAACAAAGAGTAAAGAATCATCATGAGAAACTTCTGAAGTATGGAAACAGGCTCTTCTCTCAAGGGCCCATCTCTCTAAGCCCCATGCTTGACTTTGCTCAAAAACCTCTCCAGAATATTTGCAGAATTTATGGGGAATCCAATTTAGGAGGAGTCCAAAGGTTCCAATGATGAAGAAAGTAATTTGGAGCCTTGGGTCCAGAGTTATTACCACCATACTGTAAAATGTAGCTTGTCTAGATGGCAACCCAGGGAAAATATGACAGTAACTGTCAG
>NW_009937687.1:18487-33787 GCF_000696875.1 Nestor notabilis
GTACGAACACCAAGGAGACATGCTTTCAGAGTGCCCCATGGGAGGACCAGCAGGGGTAATGGGATGTGTGTGAGCAACAGCATATTTCGGCAGAATATCAGGAAACAGCTCCATGTCAGCTATTAGTTTTATTAGGAAAAGTCTCCCGTGGGAAACTGGATGCTGCATCACTTGACTCACTCCAAGCTAAGCACTAGATAACATGAACCAGAGAACAGGCGTGTGTTGGCGGGGGCAGATGGCCCAGATGACCTAATGGTCTTTTCCATCACTCTGATTACAGTCTATCCTGGGTAGAAGCTCTTTGCTCGTCTCCGTCTGACTCAGGGTAACGACAGGCTTGAGAATAACATGTGAGTTTGTTCCAGTGTTATTTTCCAGTTTCTCCATTTGAGGTCTCTGGGTGAAAGATGGGCTGTGCAGTGACCTCAGCTGAAGTGACAATATTTCCCAGTCCTCCTGCCAGGTCCTCCTCGCAGGGCTTGTAAGCATTGGCTTGGGGGCTGCAGGGTGGCATGGGCCCTGAAGGTCCTGATTCAGAAATTGGTGCTTAACAAAGGAGTGGAGGAAATACAAAAACAAAACCAGCCAGAAAAGTCAGAAGAGCCTCTCACCTGCCTTTGCCACCTGAGTCACAGCTGCTCCACAGTTGGTTATTGCATTTTCTTGGCGGTTGCTGGTTTCCCATGGAGGGAGGCCGGGAGCAGCAGAAGACGCAGAGTGTCTTGGTGCAGCCAAATAAGCAGAAAGGGCTCAGTGCATCTTCCTGGTGCTCAGGGAAAGCACAGCTCTGCTGAGATGAAGCCAGGAGAGATCCAGGGCTCACACTGGTGGCTCTGGTGCCAATCCAGCCTCTGCTGAAACCTCCCAGGTTGCCTCTGGCTTCACGGGACTTGGATTTGATACAGCTCAAACAGGTACGACCAAACAGACTTTTCCACGCTCCTCCCACTGCAAGGTACTTAACTGAAGTTAAGTAACATTAAAGATATTTCTAAGTGCTTCATTAAAGGACACCATAACCTCTTAAATAACTAAGACCCTTCACAGCTAGATGGGAAGTATCCCCTTGAGGTGTGCAGCGAGTGCATTCAGAGGAGTGTGTGAGGAAAGAAGGGCAGTGCTCACCAGAGCCATGCAATTGGGATGCAGGAGGATGCTGCTGCCCTGGCTCCCACCCTTCCTGGAGCTGGGTGAGGATGCTGAGCTCTGCTAAGAAGCACATACATGAATGCTGGAGCAAGAATCTGAGGGAACTGAATGCGTCATTTCATTGACTCTTGTTGGCTATTTGAAATAATGGGGTTTTAACTCGCGTTATTTGGCTTCACCTCACTTTGCTGTTGAGTCTAGGAGCTGCCTGGGATTCTCTGCAGCTGGAGAAGAAAGGTGGATCCCTTCAAACAGCATGTCCTTTCAGTATTTCAGATGCCTTTTCAGAGTGGGATGCGCTATGTCTGTCAACCCCATGAAACTCTTCCGAGAATGCAAAGTTAGGACTGCCTGTGGTGCCTCCTAAAAAGTTCTTGTTTTAGAAATACTGGACTTAATGCTATAGAAAACAACTGGAATAGTCTGTGAAAAGAGATGGCAAAAATTTTCTTTCCTGTTGGAAGCAACTGGCATGCTGGAAGCACAAGAACTTCATGGGAAAAGCTTGTTTATGGGATTAATGACAGCATAGAGTGGTTGTCTGGGATGGGATAAAATCTTATCTAAAGAAAAACACAGACAAATAGTTGGTGGCACAGGAAGAAATCAAGCTGGAGAGATGAGTGGTTCATAGGCATCGGAACAGAGAAAACCAGGGACATTTCAGTCAACATTTAATGACTACTTGGTATCAGATGTGCAACTGCATCGATGGACCAGAGAGTTTAGGCTTTGGCTGAAACACAGAGAACAGAAACTCACACTGTTGCTGCAAGGCTAAATATGATCTTGATATGCACGAGCAGGGAATATCACAGAGGTGGCATTACCCCTGCAAGTGATTTTAGTGACATCATCACCAAAATGGCACATTCAGGTCTAGTACTTATGCTTGGGAGTGACACTGAAAACTTGGACAGGACTCAGGAAAGAACTAGAAAATTATCCCAGGGCTAGAAATCATTCTCAGTGAGAGACTAATGGAACATGATCTGTTTAGTTTATCTAGTTTTTAAGAGGTGATTTAATCATGGTCTGTGAGAACTGATGTGGGGGAATAGTTTGAGTGCAAAGGGCTCTTTAAGAGGGCAGACAAAGACAGAAAAAGAACCAGGGATTGGAAAGCAAAGCTGGTGGTTGTTGGGGTTGAGATAAAGTCACTATTTTTAACAGTGGGAATAACTGATAATTGCAACAAAGAACCCAGAGACGTGGTGAATTCTCCATCCCATAAAGCCTTCAAATGTAGGCTGGCCACTCTTCTGTGAATATGTGAACTGAAACTGAAGCTGTTGGTCTTGGTGTCACAGAATCCCTACCAGGTATTGCTGGGAGGCAGTTCCCAGGTCTCATTACTCCCAAACTTTGTTGGTTGCCCCATAGGGAAATTTCTGCAATTCCCCTGCAAGGCAGATGTAGAACAACAGCAGACAAAATTTTCTTCTAGAAATGCAAAAGGTAAAGTTTTTGGGACAAAACTGAAACCAAACTTGATCAAAGAAAACACGAAATGAGGAAAACACACAGCTCAACTTCTAACAATGTCTGTTCAAGGATCAGCAGAGGGGATGTTGGGTCCTGTAGATGCAGGTGCCAATGGGGCAGCTCAGGTCTGCTGCCTCCCCAAACACACTTTGCTTAGAAACTTCCTCTTCTCAGTCTTTTATGGGCTGCTTTCGCCTAGGAGGAGACAGTGGGCTCACTGCTTCTCCAGACACCTTCTGTGGCACCACAACAACACATGGTTTCTGAATTAGGGAGACTGTCACTCCTAGAACATACAGCAGGAGTTCTCGGGGCACTACTGGATTATATTACAATTACAGCATACAAATAACCTAGTTTTGCTCTGTGGGTCTCATGAGTCTGCGGAGGTCACAGCACTGCTAAGGTAAAATGTCTTCTGGTCAGTCAGATGCAGCTTTGTGTGGGTAGGTCTTTGCACCTCCAAGGTCCTTTCTCTGGTTTGAAAGGCCCAGACAAGCGTTGCTGCTCTGACGCTGATGTGACCACACGGCAGCCAGGCTGGCCACCTCTCTGGTCGACTGCCCAGCAGGAAGGCTGATGCAAACAGCAACTGTGGATGCTGGCACTCACTGGAAAACAGCACAAACATGCATCTGTGCTGTTTGAAGATTGCTATTCAGCACCCATCTTCCTTCTGTTTGTAAAGCTTCAGGTCCATCCAGTTCAGGAGCAGGAGTCACCATGTGTGGCCAAGCTCATGATGCCCAGTCAGACATTGCAGCCTGAACAACAAATAAGCGAAAAATATTCTAAGAATAGTTTGAGGCTAAATATTGTTTGTCCAAGTTACTGGACCAAGTCTCCTGGATGAGGAAGGCACTGGCAGGAACTGAGATCACCCTGGGAAGGATACGGAAGAGAGTGAAATCCATTGGCTCCTTTGTCTTGCTGGACAATTGCAGATTTTTGCTTGCCCAGTTGCACTTTGAAACGCATCTCACACTTGAAACCAGAGTGGATGCTTTGGTCAAACTATCCAGCACACTGAAACCCTGCCCTTTAACTGTACCCTCAGCTCACTGCCACGGACAAGGTTTATCCAAGCATGTTACCAAGGATGTGAGGAGTCCTGGATGCTGATACGGATGTGAAGAAACAGCTGCACTCTTATGCACCAGTTTCTGGGTGCTGGGAAGGACTAAGATCTTCTAAGTGATTTCTTTGTGGAACTGGGAGTATGCTGGGAACTGGGAAATGGAGATGGAGCCTTCTTCCTTACTCAGCCCAATCTGTTTTACCCATCCCTCGTTGCTTCCTATGCATCTTTAATTAGCACTTTCTTGTAATGGGGCACTTGAGGTAAGATTCATGTTAGTTGGCTGGGAAGATGGTTCATTATTATGATGACCTAGCTCGGCCTGAACCTCACACCATACCCCCTGCTCAGATGGGATTCATTTGTAAAGCAGCCTCAATAATTTAGGGGAATTACGTTGGAAAACGAAGATGGGTTATCTGCAAAGACCTTGAGGAGAAAGAACTAGAACTGAATGGCCTGCATGGGTCCCTGTGTGGCACACAACCTCTGCTGATGGGTGTACAGGATTTGTGTGGCACCGGCAAGTCCCCGTTGGACCCATGCTGGGATAGGATGGGTCTTCTTTCCCCTGGACCAGGACAGCTCTACCCACTGCCCACGTTTTCATTTTGAGGAGGTGCTTGGAGCTGTTGCCCACCTCTGGGCTGCATCTCCAGCCCAGAGAGGCACAGCAAAACATCTGGCTCCAGCACGAGCCACAGGCACTTCTGGACTGTGCAGCCAAGGGCACTACATGTTTGTAGCTGCATGTGGATGGTCTCAATGACTGGACGTGGACACAGCATGCACTGTGCTTCCTCCCTATCAATAAGAGCTTGCCCACCCCATGGTGAGAGTGGAAGTGATCCTCATGGGCACGTCCCTCAGTCCCATTGCTGAGACACCCCATTAGCTGAGTGCTAACTGATGGAAAAATCCTGTAGGAGAAAATTGGAACAGGAGAGGAAGCAGGAATATAAGAGATTCCTTGCTGGGTCAGAGCTACAGCCCATCTAGCATCTAGCAGGGGCAATAGGGTTAGCATTCTGCAACCTAAGCACCTTATTCTTTACCATCCATAGTCTCTGAGCTTGGAACAGTAGAAAGCACGTCCCTGCCTGTTCGCTCTGATATTCTCTTATGGACCTGCTGCCCATTAGCTGGTCTAATCCCTTTCTGACCATGCGGACAGCATCTCCCTCCACAGCCTCTTGTGACAGTAAGTTCCTGAGTGAATTCCTCACTGCATGAAGAAATCTTTCCCTTTCTCTGTTGTAGAGTGATATCCTACTAGTTCCACTGACTGCCCCTAGTTATTGTCCTTGGGATTCGATTTCATGTTCACCTGATTCACCACCTTGGGGATTTTGTAAACTTCAGTCACATGCCTCAGTTTTCTCCTCTCCAAAATGATGGATCCCAACCTTTTCAGTGTCTCTTCACAAGACAACTGCTCCAGCCCCTTGCTCATTTGAATTTTTAATTGAATTGCCCTTCCTATATGAAAGTTAAAGCCTCCAGGATTGTTTCTATCATCTGTTTAGCTCTGAAGATCTGGAGGATCTTCTCTAGGGGCTGTAACTGTGGTGAGTGAACATTCAGCTGCTTGGAAATACATCCTAAAAATATCAGATTGCTTGTTTGTGGTGATGGCTATAGTCCTTCTGGATTTATAGAGTAACTGCTCTTGCTCCAGCAACCAGTACTGGTAGTTGAAGACATAAGTGACCTACTGCTAAAGAAAATCTCAGGAAGTCTCTCAGCTGTGCAGAAAGAAAAGGTTGTTGTGGTTTAACTCTGGCTGAGGAACAGCAAAATTGTGAAGACAACCTCAGATTGAGGTCAAAAGTCTCACAGGACGACATCCCTGGTGGCTTACCATAAACATGCATTTAGTTAACGCTGGGCTGCATGTGGTCATGGAACATTTGCAAGAGAATGGTTGATGTGTCTCACCCTCTGCCAGAGCTGTCTGGAGATCCCAAGCCTTTGCTCTGCACAAGCATAGCTGTGCTGAAGAGTCTCTTATCAAGGCTCACTGCAAAGGTTAAGCTGCATCAAAGGAGGCTGGTTTTCCAGAGTCAGGGTTGAAGGACAGAGCTCTGGTGCACCAGCATGCAGTGTGTGCATTGCGATGGTCCATCAGGCCGTCAGAAGAGCTTTGGGACAGAGAAGGAGGCCATTAATTTGTAAATATTCTGATCTGCTGAAATGCTCACTGATGAGGGAGTGAATAAAACCCAACTCGCTGCTGTGTTGCATATAATCCCAAACTGGTTTGTGTTGGAAGGGACCTTAAAGGTTCTCCAGTCCCAAACCCCTGCCACGGGCAGGGACAGCTTCCACTAGAGCAGGTTGCTCCAAGCCCCTGTGTCCAACCTGGCCTTGAACACTGCCAGGGATGGGGCAGCCACAGCTTCTCTGGGCACCCTGTGCCAGCGCCTCAGCACCCTCACAGGGAAGAGCTTCTGCCTCAGAGCTCATCTCAATCTCCCCTCTGGCAGGTTCAAGCCATTCCCCTTGGCCTGTCCCTACATCCCTTGTCCAAAGCCCCTCTCCAGGTTTCCTGGAGCCCCTTTAGGCACTGGAGCTGCTCTAAGGTGTCCCCTTGAGGAGCCTTCTCTTCTCCAGGTGCCCCAGCCCAGCTCTCTCAGCCTGGCTCCAGCAGCAGCTCTGTGGCCTCCTCTGGACTCACTGCAACAGCTTCAAGTCCCTCTTGTGCTGCGGTAGATGCAGACCTGCCCTTGGCTGTCCCCATGCAGATCCTGCACAGCACGAGCAGGACTCTGACCTCTCCCTGCCCAAGGCTGGACGCTGTGGTCTGTGCTTTGGGACCCGCTGACTCACGCATCTGACTCACTCTACGGCTGAATTTCCATTGCCCCAAGTTACTCCATCCTGGTGACGCAGGGGGATCCTCTCCCTGTGGCAGGGATGCTCTCAGCCCCGCCGGCAGAGCAGCAACTCTATTGAGAGCCAGCAAAATGGATGAGAAATGACAAACGGGTTTGTGGTTTGGCTGCAGCACGTGCAGAACAAAGGCCTTGCACAAAGCTCTCGCCTGCACTTGCTCATGGGCAAGCCCAGGTCCAGCCTCCAGTCTTAGCCTCCAGAAGGAGGTTGTCTGGGACAAGAGCTGTCTGTAGCCATCTGCACATGCTGAGTGGCTCATCTTGTCTTACGATTTCCAGTGGACTCTATGATTCCAAGCCCATCTCACCCCCCAAGAGATGTACAATCCTGCAGGAAGGTGTCCTGCTGGCAGGTCCCTGTACTGACTGTGAGGTGTGAGAATCAGCTTTTCCTTTTGGGTTCCAGGAGAGATCCATTCCAGGTTGGGGATAGCAGGACTGGTCCTTCATTTGCCCCGGGTCTCCTCAGCCCAGCTTTGCCCTCAGCCATGCTAAAGCACCACTGGAGCAGCAAACCCTCTGTGTTGAGAAGGGAGGACAGGCTGCCTCATACCTATCTGCTTTGAATTAAGTGGTGGAGACACTGCTTGTCCCCAGAGCCTCCTGTGCCTGCCCTGGACCCCCCTGCCTGTGCTTCCTTGCAGTTTACTGGTCAAAATCCCCACCAGATCCCACTAAGATGGAGAAGCTCTGTGCTGTCCCTAGGGCCTGGCCAGGCTGGGGGATCTGCTGGGAGGATGACCAAATACCATCCATCTTGTCTGTTATCTCCAAGCCTGCCCTCCCCTGTTGTAGGTCAATCTCAGGAAGAAATGTCCACAGCTGCCAGGTCAGGGCAAACAGCAAGAGGTCTCTAAGCTTCTGTAGAGAGAAGAGTCCTAGTTCACAGCTCCCTCCCCAAGAGACCCAGATCAACAAGCATGGGTTTCAGTTGCTTCTGCTAACCTGCTGTGGTTACCTCTGTCCTATCTGTACTGTGTCCCAGCCAGGACATCCACATAAACATTCAAGCAATTGTTCCTACAGTGAAGATGACTCCTTCCTGAGGAATTACATGGTCCTTAGGGTCCATCTAGCCCAAAATGCTCCTCATCTTCAAGGATGGGGAGTTTGGATGGTGTGGTTGAATTTGAAACCACTTATCATGGTTCTTTTTCTGGAAGTGTCTCACCCCAGGAGATCACAGGCTCCATAAGAAACACTATCTCAGCCACATAACCCACCAACAAACTTTATGGAGCTTTGCAAGAACTTTTGCCACCCTGTTTCTGAGTCTCCTCTCCATTCTCCCGATGGTGCAGATGCCTGGCAGGCACAGAGGAGGTGCTAGTGGGGATTTTCCCAGTGGGTGACTGTTGCTGGGTACCCTTCATTATAACAGAACACACCACACAGCCAGTGAGGTGTCACCACTGCCCTGAGCCAGCACTGGAGGGGTTGGTGGCCATGCACAACCTGTCCCTGGTGTGTGGGGAGAGCACTAACACAGTCAGAGGACTACAACACTTCCCTTTCAAATAGCTCTGTGACAGACAGACCTTTTCCAGGTCTGCCCTGCCCAGAGAGACCCGAAAATAAACATTGCAGAGCCCCAGGGGTGGGAGCAGCAGGAGCAGGGAGCGGGACAGCCCAGCGCACAGGACAGCCACACACATCCATGCTGTTGACAGAGCCAGGAGTAACTCCAGCATCTCTATTTGCTGCTGTTTAGAAAGACCTCCCTCTCCAAAGGGTGAACTTCCCCAAAGACAGGATCAATATTTATAAATGCCACAGCTTCCGTGCCCTGGTGATCCGTATGGGGCTCGGGGCGGGCAGGGCTGCTGCATTCACAGTGTCAGACACCTCTGTGTTCCCCAGGGCAGGAATGGGGCAGGCAGAGGAGGAGGTCTGGGCTGGGCAGGGAGGCTGCTGGGCAGGGGCAGCTCACACAGAGAATGACTCTTCCTCCGTGTGAAAACATAATGAATCCTTGAGGAAATTCGGTGCCAGTGCTGACCTAGTTGGGTTGGAGATGCCAAGTAGCAGTGGCCAGTGGTAACCTGCTTTCCCATGCCAGAAAGGGCTGGGGGCTGTTCTGTCACAGCAAAGGGAGTGTGGGGCACCCCGGGACACAGAAGACTGTCTCCATCCTCCCGTGTCCAGGATCCAGATCAGCCTTCCTCTTCTCAGAAGCCTGTCCTGCCCACATGGAGAGGAGTCTGAAGTTTTCACAGAGCCAATAAGGAACGCTGCAAAGGAATAACTATTTTAGAACAATGTGAACTGGGCACTGAGTTTTCTGGATTGCAATTTTCCAGGCCACAACCAGGCAGCAAACACAGTCCTTGCCCAGCTCTGGTCCTCTCCTACCAGTCCCCCTCTCACCATAACTGCAGTAACACAGCACGTTTTCACGGGTGACAAAGATGACTTTAGTAATTCCTCTCCTTCCTCTCATGCCTTGCCATCCCCTCCACTGTTCCTATCCAGCTGACTGTGGGCTGCTGTAGAAAGCAGATGGGGGTTATATTTAACCCCCAAGTCATCTCCACAGCTTGATTTTTAGCACAAACAAATGTGCCAGCAGATGGCAGGGACAACAAGCTGTGGCATGAGGATGGAGAGATGATTACCAGCAACTCCATAAACTGATTTTCCCCGACAAAAAAGCCTCCTTTGTGACACCACTTCCCAAAATGTCCTGCCTGGCATTTGGGCTGGGATATCTGAGAGATGGCATATGGGCTGCCGGTTGCTCTGCCTGAATCAGCTAGAGACAGATCCCACCGCAACGGATGCCAGCCATCAGGGCCTCTTCTACTCAGCCTTCAGTGACCCCACCACACCGGAGAGGTCCCGGTCCGTGAGAAAAGACCCTTCTGAAGTGTTTGGAGCACTACTCCTCCATGACGGAGGCCTGGAAGCAGGATGCTTCCCAAGCAGGAGCACAGGGCACAGATCTACCTGCACGGCTGAGTGATGGAGAACAAGCCCTTCTCTGCTCTGCAGTTCAACCCTGCTGCTTGGAGAGAAGGTCGTGATCCAAACCATGGCACTACCTTGGCACCAGCAGGGGTCTGCAGGAGTCTCCATCCCCTGCTCCTCCAGCAGTGGTGGGAAAGCCGAGCGTGCTTTCTGCTCCCAGCCAGCAGCAAGCACTGATGTGCAGCCACCGAGACCCGACAAGGGGACTCGATGGAGTCTCTGCCCCAGCAGGAACATGGCCCGTGCAGCAACTGGGGTGGGACGTGCTGAGGGACATGTGCCCCAGGGGCAGTTTGGAGGGAGAGCAGCTAAATCTGCCGGCGAGCGCATGGCTGGAGCCCTGCCAGCACCTGCCCCCTCTGGAAATAGCTCTTATGGAGAACGGGCTGCAGGCACGGAGTCCTCTTCCCCTGTGCTGTTCCACAGCACATGATACATGAAGCAAGTTGGCAGAGGTCAGTCTGGGGAGAGTTGCAGCAAGGGAGGGAGCGAGATTAATAGGAAAACAAATCAGCACCTAGAAACGGAGCAAACGGACAACATGGAGGGACTCAGACCACCGGGGATGCTGGAGCGCAGACAAACCCATGCACATGCACGGAAGGGAAAACAGGCTTTGAGCAGAGCTGGCCACCAGGAGTAAGAGAGGAAAATTAAAGGAAAACCCTTTACTATCTAAGTGGGGATACGATTTCTGGAAGAACAGACCCTTCAGCCCAGGAATGGTGTCTGAAGCGCTGGAACAGCTGAGAGAGGTGTTGATGGGTGCTGTCACCAGAAAAAATGAGAGCACAGAGATACTGGTTTTTACCTACAGCCAAGACACGGGAGAAGAAATAGATACTTGATTCTGGAGTGGGGAACTCTGCATCGGCATGGGCCTGCAGAGGTGTGACAGCAGAACCTGTAGGGGAGATGCTGCAGATCTAACACAGAAGAAATGTCACAAGACTAACAGTTATGAGATTGTTAATGAGAGGTAGCTGCCAGTGTTTGGGACACGCCGGCTGAGAGTGATGTACAATGGACACAAGAGAATAGCATGGGCAGAAAAAACATGTGGCACTGGGCAGCAGTGGAGGAACTGCTCTGTGCTCAGTGCCCAGTGCAGTTTGCAGCTACCAGATCTAGGAGTAGGGATCCTGCCAAGGCAGAAGCTTCCTGCTTTGCAAACAGAGCATCTACGGACAGGAGGAGGCTGCACTCAGACAGAAAACAAGCTGCTGACTGAGTCCTCTGAAGGGGATGAACGCTCCAGCTCTGCAGTGCATGCACTGAGTGACCCGCAGTCACCATGAAGAAGCACCTACTGAGGAGCTTTGGAGATCAGCTCTGAGAAAAAAGGGTTCAAGTAAGTTAGCTGAGCTGGGCTTACCTTGCACTGCACATGCACATGGATCTGCAGTCTTTTAGCTTGCTACAGCACTGGCGTGGCTGGAAGGAGAGGCTTAAGGAAAGTTACAAAGATCCCAACAGAAGCAGGTACTGAGACAGGACAATAACTTGTACAGCAAGGTTGGTGTGATCACAGAAAATCAATGTGACAGACAGCAGCAGTTCCTACCAGCAGGTGAGGGGTGAGCTCTGGACCACATTTAGGGTGGGATTTTGCTTAAAAGAGGCCAGGCACTAATAGCCGGGGACTGAAGAACTGACATCATGGACAGATGCCTAGGCATGCTGAGTCGAGGATGAAGGCATGCCTGGGGTGGTGCCAGGGCTGGATATTGATGCTCAGCTGAAGACAAGCTCTGTGCCCCATCCTGAAAGGAATCTCTGCAGCCTCCTGAAACTCCAACCCAACTGTAAAAAGACAGGAAGAAACCTGATCACATTTAGTAATGGGTCACAGATACACGATCACCGCAATAGCAGCCACAGAGCCCAGGAACTGGAGTTTCTACAGGACACTGAAGTCAGAATCTGATGGAGAAGATGCACTGAAGATACATTCAGAAAGCCTGATGTTCTCAACATGTTCTGCTCAGACACTGGGACACCATACTCAGCAACAGAGTGGACCTAGTCTGGCATCCTGTGGGAACGTGGACACAAGAGATCTTTCCCCACATACCCCACAGAAGGGAGAAGGAATGGCAAATGCCAAAGAGAGGGTCCTTGGAGTGGGGGGGACTCTGGGAATCATTGCAATGAAAAGCAATGAAGTCAAAAGACAAGGAAGCTGGTGAACCAAAAACTACAAGAGGCCGTAAGGAAGTCAGTCACCTCTTAAGAGAAGATTCAGTTTGGCTGGAGAAACACAGCAGTGACATACTCCAAACCCATTTACAATCCCTGCTTCTTAATGTGAATGTCCCCTTCCCCAAAAGACCTCATCAGAATCAGTTTTGATGGCAGTTTAGCTGGAATAACAAGGCAGTTTACAGTGTCTGAGTACAACCTTGGAATGGGCTGGCAAAGGCAAGAGGATGGAGCAAAAGGAGGGACGGAGACTCCTCTGCCATGGAACAGCTGCTCCCCTGGGAGGAGAAGTGAGAGGAAATCTGGAGTTTGGTACACGGAGAGTGCACTTTGCTTGGTAACTCCCAGTGTCTCCTCTGGGACAGCTTGGAGGGGCTGGGCATGGTGTTCTGCTCCATTAGTAATCACTTTATGCCAGCACATGTAAATAATTATTCTGGCACAGCCTCCCAGCCCAGGGCTGTGTGCAGTCCTCCTAAACCCTTGTAGCACTGACCTGCAGTACAGCCTGCTCTGCCCGCTCCCTTGGAGGCTGACACTAGGAGCAATGAGAGTTGTGTTTGCACATGAACAGGCTGCAAGCCCCTTGCATCAACAGCACTTTGGAAACTTAAAGTGGATCTGTGCAGGTGAAGTGTATTTCCATGTCAACCAGCTCACTGCTTCCCCTCAAGAACTGACTGTGCAGCCCACTCTTTTCCCTGAAATCAGACCCTCAAGAGAGAAGCTTTGGGGTTAATAAGATGGAAGGGTGCAATGCTTACAGAAAAGGGAAGATAAAAAGAAAAGGGAAGTCTCCATCACTTCTTTTCTGTGAAAGGTTTTGCCTGAGATGAGGTTCATGCCAAAGGTACAAACCCATGCGAACAGAAAAGCTTCCAGTGGCAACCAGAGTCCTTGCAAACTGATGTGCCTCCGAGTGGTACGACAGGAACCGAAATCTGCCTCTTTCTGAACTCCAACAGTGCCCTCAAGTGCTCAAAGGAGAAGCCGCAAGCCAGGGATGGAGCTTGCCCCGCGCGGGCTGCAGTGCAGGATAGAACTGGGAGGGGAAAGAGGTGGCTGTATGGCCTTGAGCGTGGCTGCACCCCCCCGCCTGACTTAATTTACCCTTCGTGGGCAGATCTGCACCATATGACAGCCCCGCCGACACCAAGAGATGCTCCAAGAGCATCCAATGCAGGCCCATGGTCTGTGTTGCCTGGAAAAGATGCATATGTCAAAAGCTTGGGAAAACAGTGTGGTCAGGACTTGGCTGCTGAAGTGATCCCACCCGGCCAGACCTGGGCATGCCCCTCTGGAAGAGGGGACCTCCTCTGAAAAGAAGAGGACAGCTTTAGTTTCCCAGCTCTGAGGGGAAGTTGTTTCTCCCCATCTGACTCTGCCATGAGCTTTCCAAGCTGTGTGGCCAATTTTGGCACAGTGAGGCAGAGCAGCCCTTGCTCCTTCAGTGAGCTCTGTCTCAGCAAGAGGGGCTCTTTCAGAGAACAGGAGATAAGGCCTGTTTGGATGTGTGGGACCTCTGCCTGCTCCCAGTAAGACATCAGGAGCAGGAGATGCTGTACATGCTCCTCTGTGACACAAGTGACCCCTGGCAGGATGGTGACCTCAAAACCAGCTCATCCTGGTCACATCTTCCCCTGTGGGCTCCCTAGAGAGTCACTTGTTGGAGCTTTATCCTACGATCCTACACTCAGGGGAAAGAAAACATTTGGTACACTTCCCTTACCAGAACTTGCTGTATGAGAATTAAGATGTTTCTAAGGAACAACAGGGTGCTACTGTGATGAGAATTGACAATGGTAGGTTGGGACACTGGTTTTGTCCTGTTTCTTCACCCTCATGTGGGGAGGCTGCTCTTGGCATTGCCTTGATTTACATGATGCGGTCCCAAAACCCCTGGAGAGCTGGCAGCCTGCTCTACTGGAAGGTGTCCCTGCCCATGGCAGGGGTTGGAACTGGATGAGCTTTAAGGTCCCTTCCAACACAAACCATTCTGTGACTGTCATTCTGTCAACCTCGACTTTGTAGGAAAGGTTTTGCTGCTCCAGAGAAGGCACCTACTGTAACACACAGCTCCTGCTCTGCTGTGGTTCATCACTGCCTCTGACAGCATGAGATGACCCTGCCAGCAAAAAGAGATCCAGCAGTGATGGGGATGGTCTTTCTAGTGCAGCAGAAGCACTCGCTGCCCTTTATCTCAGTGATGTTTTGGCCAGTGCCAGCCCCTCCCTGCAGCAGATGGGGAGCAGGTTTTTCATCTAATGCAGCCTGCTCGTCACCTTTAGGTCAGGAGCTGTCAGCAGCCACAGAGCAAGAGCCACTGGTCACTTCTGAGGGCTTCAGCACCAAATTGCTTTGATCATCACCAGTCTGGGGATAAAAATAACCAGATCTGAGTCCAGCACTTCTTCATGGGGGTCTCTTCAGCACATAAATAGGAGCACTTAGGAGAAAACTGGTGGAGTGGGAACTGGATCTCTAAGAGAGACAACTAGTTGCTGGAGACCAGCAAAGGACCCTGGTCTGAGCAGGTCCCCAGCAGCCTCTCTACAAACCTCCAAAAGAAACTCTCCTGTCCTGCTCCTCTTGCATTCACCAAAAGTGACCTTGAAACCTGCTGCTGCAATGGCATTTCTACACTAATGGCCTGAATTGCGGCCGAGGATCCCAGCCAAAAGGCATTTCCCTGGCAGAGCACAGAGGCCCCAGAGCAGAGCAGGTCTTGTCATGACACTGTGAGTTTCTAATTAATACCCATTTGTTTGCAGGCTGATCTAACCGACCACATGCCAGCCCCAGGATTTCATCCGCACCCCTGTGGGGACGGCCTGACCATCACCAGGACCCAGAACCTCAACCCTGCCACTCTCTGCCAGGTCACACACAGTTTGGTTTCCAAGCTACACAGTCGAGGGTATTGCTCTCCCCATCTCCATGCACTTATGCTGAAATTAGCACTTGTTTCTGCAAATGAGCTGGCTCATTAGGTCTCTCCCTCAATCCATCAAGAGATGGCAGCAGATAGTCCCCTGCCAGGCCCAGGAATACAAATGGCAATGCCTGAGCCTGCTGCTCCATGCATCTTCTGGGAATGTATTTTCTTTTGTCATGCAAAATACAGCCAAATTCTTTCTGTGACCGTGCAGAGGGCAGAGGACACTGCTCGAGTCAACACACAGGAGAGGGACCACACCTTTGCTGTGGGGGCACGATTCACACCCTGCGGAGGTTTGGTGAGGCCGGGAGGGACACTCAGTGGCCTCTTGCTGTTCCCGGCACTGATGGCCGGGGGCAGCCCCATGCTGGGGCCATCTGGAAGCTCTCAGAGCTGCTGAGATGAAATGCACCCAGAGCCCTGCTCCGAGCTGCGGCTGGGCCGGGTTACTGACAGAGACAGAACATAAATACACCGAGGTCTTGGGAAGGAACACGGAGCACCCCAGTCAGACCAGAACGAACCAGGTTGGAAAAGACTTTATGATCAAGTTCAACCGTTCCCAGCCCTGCCAAGGCCACCAC
>NW_009937688.1:0-351 GCF_000696875.1 Nestor notabilis
TCACCTCAATTTAGCTTTTTAAATTTAAAAAACTGTGTGCTAATGAGCACTCGAAGTTTTGTGTGCTTTTGTAGTGAGTACTGAAATAATACAGCCTTGTTTGTAACATAATACTTAATTACATTGATTATCAATTCTACATTAGCACCATCAACACTCCTTACTATAAATAAATACAGTTCTCTAACCCAAAGGTGTCTCTTGGCGATAAAAGTGGTAATCAGGTTCAAACAAGGATGGTGGAGCAGGAGCCACAGCAGTGGAAGGGTCAGCCAGAGTCTGCCCACCACCCCACCAGGCTGCAGGGACAGGCA
The DNA here is from genome assembly GCF_000696875.1 of Nestor notabilis. Taxonomy (NCBI): domain Eukaryota; kingdom Metazoa; phylum Chordata; class Aves; order Psittaciformes; family Psittacidae; genus Nestor; species Nestor notabilis. Next base: position 315 of record NW_009937688.1, read on the forward strand.
GGGCCCCAGTCACACCCGAAACCCACACCGGAGCAAC
>NW_009937688.1:474-1283 GCF_000696875.1 Nestor notabilis
CCCCCAAAGGTCTGTGGCCTGTGGTACAAGAGAACAGCACATGATGAAACACAGCTCAAAGATCAGAGCACAGATTACCGTTCCACCTACTTGTGCAGCTCCCAACTGCACCAGGAATTTGCTGGCCCACAGCCATGCGAGGGAGGCCTCAACCCACTGCCACACAAGGGAGGCCTCAACCCACTGACACACAAGGGAGCAGTCTGCCACCTTTGGTACACCAGGAGCCTATGCAAGCAATCTTCATGTAGCTGCCCACATATAGGTCCCAGATTTGAAGAGTAGAACCTCACAACCTGGTTAGGACTTGTTATGAGTCAATTAGAGACTCTGGCCTCATACTCTGCCTCCCTTTAAGATGTCTCTTGGAGTCGGCCCTTCTCTGCCCTCTCTGTCTCCTACAGCTCCACCACAGCACTGTCTGGAGCCCCACGACAGTCATACTCTGCCTCCCTTTAAGATGTCTCTTGGAGTCGGCCCTTCTCTGCCCTCTCTGTCTCCTACAGCTCCACCACAGCACTGTCTGGAGCCCCGTGCCAGGAAAACAACAGCAGTGCTGAGCCGTGCAATTGGGGTCTGGCCCAAACGCCGATGTGTTAATTAAGAACAGAGCTAAGTTCCAAGAGAAAAGTAGGAAGTGCCTTGCTCTGAATCTCTCTGCTGGAGCTAACCCAGTCTCCCACAGGCAAGATGAGCAACAGCACAGCTAAACCACCAGGAAAACGAAAAAAATCCTTTCCAACAACTCTGATCTTAACTTTAGTTCAATTTTGTTCAGAGGATGTATGTTCAGGCATCCTTCACTCTTT
>NW_009937688.1:1321-2199 GCF_000696875.1 Nestor notabilis
AGCAGCTCAGAAATATCGTTAAGTGAAATTATGAACATCACCTGCATTTACTTAGCTTTCTAACTGAAAACCAAGGAGTCAGGTCATCAGTCCTTTTCAAGTAAGACTATAAAGTTATGTTTTTAGAGGTGGATGAACTGCCTGAAATTAATTTTATCCTATTTCCCATAAGCATTCCTTTTCTGGTTAAGGTTCTGGATACTCGATTACACATAAGCAAGTCCAAGTGTGAGTTGTACAATTCAGACTCAATAAGATAAGGATGACCTAATTTTTGCAGTCAGTGCAATTCTCCAAAGGACTTGAGGAAACTAAGCAGCCAGAAGACAGAAGATATGGGTATGGATAGCTAACTAATTAAAAGACAGAGAAAGAGGGAACAGCCAGCCAAGATCTCACATGTGGCGTACCTTGAGTTGAAAGGGATTGTGCCAATCAGCTTTCATTCAAGTGACCCAGGAGAGGAAGGTAGGGGACAAAGCCTGCTGACAATGCATAGGTATTCCAAATTAAGGACTTGGACTCACCATGAAGAAAAATGCTTAAGGACCTCAGGAGGCTGAGCAGTTGGGCACTTGCACAGAAGGATTTGAGACTGAAATGCAGAGGTGTAGGGCCTCTCAGAAGCTGTCAGGTTTTTGCCAGTAACTGGATTAGCAACTTTATTGCCACTCCCGTGTCTCTCATTTCCTGTAGGCAAATGTCACACCAGAACATGCTTTGATGCCCCGCCACACGAGGGCACGTCCGAGCAACAGCAAAGCCCCCCCGCTGCAGCCCTCCTTGCGAGATCACCTCTCAGTGACGCAGCGAGCCAATCGCGAGCGCCTCCAGCACACTGGGTTGTCCCCTCCCACACGCCGATCTCTGATTTGCCG
>NW_009937688.1:2274-3417 GCF_000696875.1 Nestor notabilis
GGCGCTGAGCCGGGCAGCACCGCACACAGACCGGCCCCGGCGCTGCGCGGCCATCAGACCATTCGGAAATAAACGGATGTCAGCAACATCATGAATCTGTTTCTGGAAATACTCCTGTTCGTGGCCACGCTCATCTACTCCTACTTAGAGGCGTTCGTGAAGCTTTTTGTCCCTGTGAAGAGAAAGTCTGTCAGTGGAGAGCTCGTTCTCATCACCGGTGCTGGCCACGGTATAGGGAGAGCGACTGCCTTCGAGTTTGCCAAGCGTCAGAGCAGACTGGTGCTGTGGGACATCAGCAAGGTAATGGCACAGCTCGTGTCTTGACTCATTCATCCCCGAGGGAGGCACTGGGGGTTAACAGCACGGCAAGGGCGACACACGACTGCATCCGCACCTCCTACCACGGCCGCTCCTGCAGGCTCACGGACGGGGACGCTCAGCCCCAGCCCAGGCATGCCCCATTGCACCAGAGGACGCCAGTGTCTGGGTCCCATAGTCACTCGGTGCTAATCGGCAAGGTGGCATCCACAGCACGGCAGAGAGAACCTGTAAGAGGGAACGCAGGGGTCAGCAAGGTGCTGTGGGAACTGCTGCCTGGGCTGGCGGGAAAAGGCATGTGAGACCAGCAGCCTGTTTCTACGGAGAAGCTGTTTACCTTCTGCTCGCTGCCTCTCTGGCCTCAGATACTTTGCATATGTTGCTGGAACATGCATATGTTGCATCTCTCTCCCTACTCGTATCAAGGGGAATCTCTATGTTGAGCTGTGGGTGAGCCCTGCTGCCCTCTGGTGCAGTTACACGTGTAGGCAGCTCCTTGCTAAGGGTTGACACTAGCCCCAAGTCTGCCCAAATGCAAACAGACCTTGGCAAGTGGAGGATGGACAGGTACAAACATGCAGGGCATCATTCCATGTGCATCAAGGCAAAAGGATGTTCGTAGGAGCTGTACATGGGGTGGAGTGGCTGGGCAGCACTATGTGGGAAAGGTTTCCGACACAGCGGATCAGAAGCTGCAGGAGTTCATCGTGTCATCCTGAAGCTGCAATAAACAGCCCGCCACAAACAAATAAAAGCCCAAGCCAAGCCTAGTGTAAGGGGAGTTATAAATAGAGAGGATATTGTAGAATATTTTCAGTGCCTGTT
>NW_009937689.1:0-10499 GCF_000696875.1 Nestor notabilis
CTTCCCCCACCCCCCTCCCCAAGTCCTTTTTTCTCCCCAAAACTGCTGCTGTGGATTGTAACTTGAGCAGGGCATGGTTTTAGACCCTGAATAACTGGGGTTGCTTAGTAAAGCTTAATTTCTGAAGTTGCCAGCTGCTAGGCATGTTCAGAATCCATCAAATCCTTAAGCTACTGACAATAACCTCAGTTTCTGTGAGGTGAATACTGTATTTCTCTGCTGTGTCTACTGAAAAAAAATCCAGCAGTTCTTAGGGTGTGAATCTAGGGAAATGCCATATAGTGTGATATTGCTTTTCTTGGGGCACAGCATTGAACTGCTTTATTACATTTTGCTGTATTTCTACTAATATGAAGTGTAATCTGACAGTCCAGGGCAGCTGTCAGTGACGGTTTGTGCAAATGTGAACACTTGTGCTTCAGAAACTCACACTGCAAAATCAAGCTGGCCAAAGTGAGGCAGAACATATAATTTTGGTAAATACTTCAAAATGAATCGTCACATTACATATTTTGTACCCCTAGAATTCTGTTTTTTTTTTCTGTTACATCTTCTGCAGGGTTGCTAAGACTGAAAAAAAAGTCACAGAAGTTAATGGTAGTAGTTAAACTGAGTAGCCTCGACTGCGCTATGGAGAACATATTCGGAGTTTTCACTCATGCAGTGCAGCTTTCCATTTGTATTCTTGATACCAAGTGGAGACTTGCAATTCTCCCAAAAGTGCTGTGGCCCTTGTACTCTCAATGTCTGTAGTCCATCAGTGAAAAGATAAGAGAAACTGTTTTTTTTCTGAACAGCAAGTGTTTATGTAGGATTTAATAGTGGGAGAAAATGGTTTGAGTTCTAATTATAGAACTTGTTGCTTTAATGGAGGTAATTAAAATTGCTAAAAGACTAATGCTGATTTTTTTTTTTTAAATAGAAAATGAAAGTTAATTAACTTTAGAAAGGGTTTTGGAAATATCTAAGATTTGGAAATGACATTTTAACATCAGTTTTGTAACTTATTGCCCAAGGTAAATGCCTGTTCTCTTGTGATCTGTTACAGGCTCTTAAGTACTCATCCAAGAGTCACCCCAGTGGTGGTGATCACCGTCATGACAAGATGCGAGACACCGCAGACCCTTCACCACCAAATAAAATGTTGCGGCGCTCTGATAGCCCTGAAAACAAATATGGTGACAACACAGGGCACAGTAAAGCAAAAAGTGTGCATACTCACAGAGTTAGAGAGAGGGATGGTGGTGAGTTATCTTTAATAAACCTTTATTTAAGCAATTACTAATTTCTCATTAAAATTTAGCCATTATCACTTAGGTCATGAGACTGTTATGCTATATGTGCCTTGTAATATGCTTGGAAGACTGCAGTGAAACCAAAGGGCAAGTCTTATTGGAAGCAATCATTTAGGCATTGTAATACCTATTAATTTTCTTATTTTTACAGGTATAGTAGTTTTACTTATAACCACGAAGACTAAAGCTTCTTTTTTTTTTTTTTTTTTTTTTTTAATGGTATGTCTCAATTTCGGCATACTGCAACATTTAGTAACATGAATTAGTATTCTGGATTTTTCACTAACAATAAATATTGGCTGGTTTAGAGCCTTTTTTTAGTAACTATTGTGGTGCTATACTGTGTAGTTACATGCTTTATAGACTAAACTTCATAAGAAATAAAAACTAGTTTCTTCATATTTAGCTGTTCTGTAGAACTCAGCAATCAGAAGATGATAATCAAAGGTAGCACTTACTAGAGCCTTTCTTGGCAGGCCTGTTTGCAGTCAAGGCAGCCTCCCATGTTTTTGTAGGATAGACAGTAGTAATATCCCCAATGTTTTTAACTGATGTTATTTTCTATCCCCGCTTCCTAAAGAAAGGAAAGAGAGGGGTTTTACATTTAATAAAAAGTGGTACCAGCTGCATTTTTGAAAAGTCCAGTTACTGGCAGAATTTGGAAACATGTTTGCTATTTTATAGGTACTGTATGTGGTCTTCTTACTGTGTTTTAAAATGAAGCGTGCAAGTGGAGCACTTAGAGCTTTAAGTCAGTGCTTCTTTGTTCTATATAAAGTTAGCAACTTTAATCTACAGATATATTTATGGCTGCACAGTTTTTTACTTGGTGTAATAGTTAAAGTAAAATATAAGTATATTTTAGGAAATACTAGTTCCAAACCACAAATGCGTTTATGGTATTGAAGTGTTCTTACAATTCCTATTTGTTTTTCCTTCTTTGGATTAATACAGAGGCTCTGTAAACAACTGACAATGTCATATAATTGTGTAGGTGGATTATGAAAACACGCACCTTTTATTGATACACTGATTTTCATTATATGTAGTGATAGGACAAGGTGTAATGGCTTTAAACTGGCGGAGGGCAGATTGAGATTAGACACAAGAAAGTTTTTTACCGTGAGGGTGGTGAGACACTGGAACAAGTTGCCCAGGGAAGCTGCGGGTGCCCCATTCCTGGGAGTGTTCAAGGCCAGGTTGGATCTGGTCTAGTGGGTGATGACCCTGCTCATGGCAACGGGTTTGAAACTAGATGATCGCAAAGGTTACTTTCAATCCAAACCATGCTATGATACCTCATCATTCTTGAAAGTGTAGTAATCTCAGAATTAAATGTGCGTGCAAGGCTAGTAGACTGCTATTCTGTGCTACTTTTCAGGACACAGAGGTGACCTCTCTTATTTCCTGTTCGTAAGTCCAAAGATATTTGTCCTATATACTCTCGCAATTCTGCTTAGTTTTGCTACAGTCAGTAATTTTTTCTGCTTCAGTGGAGTTATGCATATATGAAAACATCTGGAGATCAAGGCTCTATATGAGGAGAGTATTTGCTTATTTGGGTATTGGAATAGTTTTTAAGATAAGAAAGACATTGTGAGGTTCTCACTGAGCCCAGCTGGATGTAATAGTTGGGGAATGACCTGGAGCATGGATGTATACAGTTACAATAAAGCAACATGAATTATGTAGTTTGTAAGTGGAAGGAACACTCTGCCACTGTACCTTCTTCCCCAGACTGTTAACACAGTGGAAAATTTTGTTTATTCTGATCTAAAAGTGGTCCCTTTGCACATCATATGTTAATAGACTGGGAGAAGGAAACAGTCTTCAACAGTCTGAGGAAGATTACTAATTTTAAAAGATGAACATTTGCAATTTTTAGTGGAAATAAGTGATTTTTGTTTGTGTGTTGTTAGCAAAGTTAGTTTGGGCCCCAGTTTCAGTTTTTAAAGCATATTCAAAACAACCAAAGCTGCATTAAATCCTGTGTATTTTATGTAGCAAACCAAAGATGAGCAGCCTCTACTTTGTCTTTGATTTACTGAAGCTTTCTGGCAGTTGAAGGTAGGTGTTAGAATATAGGAGAAATGCAGAGTTTTATAGACATTTGTGTATTGCTAATATGCAAAAGACGTAATAATATAGCATGTTGTCTGTCTGCTGACTTAACCAAGGTACTGTTATTGATACAGTGTTCCCTTGGTTTTGCAATTACAGACATACAGTGGAAAAAAGAAAAAAAACAAAATTTAAAAAAAATTACCACGGTTTATCACTGAAGTACTAATATGACTGAAGAGCATTAATTGGCTTTGATGCTACTGTAGTTTTCTGGCTATTTTTCTTTTTACACTCTTCTGAGAGAGGAAGATAAGAGCTAGCATTTGGGTTTGGTTGTTTTGTTTTGGTTTTTTTTGTAATTGCTATGCATTTCATTAGTTTAAAATTAGTGGTGCTTGATTTGGAACTACTACAAAAGTGCTAGTGCCGTCTTATGATCTAGCTAAACTTAACAAAGCAAACCTCATTGAAAAATCTCCAGTATTTATTTCACCAAAGTGCATTGAAGTCCCAAACGAACAATCTCTTTTTCTCTCATCTCTTAGAAAACAAAAATCTGGAGTATTGGTACTGTATGTAAAGCTGAATTAACCTAATCTCTCCCTTTCAAGTCAATGTTTAAAAAATCTTCTCTGTATATTGCTTAGTGATTTTTTTTATTTTTTTTTTCTCTGAAGTGAAACAGGAAGGTTACTGGTGTAGCATGCTGATACTTGGAACTCCTTTAGTCATGACTGGCTCACTTTTGTGGTAAAGATGACTGGCTAAATGTAACTTAAAGATATAAGTGTGAAATGTAAGAGCTATAATTACACTGATTGAAAATTAATAACTCCGAAAATTGTAGAACCTTCCCCTCTGAATACCTTTGGTGCCTGTATAAAGATATTTGTTGTTGCAGCTTATTTTTTTGTAATACTGATGGCAGAATCTTTTGTGTTTGTAGAACGGTAGTCCACGGTAAGAAATTCAATTAAGGTTTTAAAACATGTGTTATGGGTAAGCCCTCCATACTGATGCAGTGCAAACAGAGCATTTTTCAGAGTTGCTTGCTGCGTAGTTTCTGTGGAAAGAGACGACATACAGAGACAATTGTTTCTGTGGAGAGAGACTTCCAAGTTTACCTTGGACAAAACACAGAAGAGTACTTGCCAGTTTTTGTCACATCCCTGGTTTCCAAAGAGTACCATATCAAAAAACTGCAGTAGCTTTTTTCTTGCTTTCAGGTCCTTGTGCATGAGGATGTTGTCTCTGTATTCAAGTGTTTAAAACATAATGAACAGCTACCCCCCTCAGTGCATCTTGTATTTATAGGTCAGCTGCTATAGGCAAGTGTGGAGTTTGAAGAGATTAGGGGGTCTTATGGGACCAACTCAAGTGTGAAGTTCCTTAACAGTAACAAATAGGGACTTAACGTTAGCATTGTTTACAGGGAATAGAACTAGGAAGGGCCTTGTAGATGTGGAAAACTGTTTCCATTGAAGAAAAAAAGGAAGTACAAAGGTTTGAGGGCTCTAATGCCAGAGGATAGGCAGACTGAGCACATAAATGGTCCTTGTAGGTCTTTTTACATGCATAAAAAAGGAGATACTGGTATATGGGAACAAAACCAGAGAGGTCAGGTAAACAGGGTACCTTTGGGAATGCTGTAAGTGAGATACATGTCTTATTTAGGAGTAAAAATTGCAAGATGCAACCCTTGGTAAAAAAGGGAAAAGGCTGTTTCTACTTAAATGTATGGAGCAGAATAACTGACTAAGATGGTAGAACTTTGTGCAAAACTAATCAGTTAAGCCAGGTTGTGTGCTATGTAGGCTACTTTCATGAAATTTGATTATAACTTGTGATACTTAAATTTCAAAATATAACTAACTTTTTAAAATGTTTCTTTTGCTTTTTTTTTTTTTTTTTTAAATTGGCAACTGAAAATACTGTCAATGGCCACTGTTACAGACTGTATTGCAGTTCTGAGGTTAAAAATCCTCCTGCTATTAGAGACTGAGTGGAATATTTTAAATCATGAATTAGTTTTATTGGAGTAGTGGTGGGAGCTTCTGTCATGTCTCATGAAGTGTTGGCTTGCTTTGTTTCCAGTGGTTCTTGGAGAAGTTCAGAGTCCTCCTAGCAAAGGGACAACAAACAGCTGGAAACAGAATGCTAGCTTTTCTTTCCTGTCTCAGTGATGCTAGCAGTAGAGGACAGAGGCTAACTGCTGATTAAATTAGCATCATTGAGCAGTGGTCAGAAATAAATGGGGTGTTAGGGCAAGTACAAGAGAGTGGAAGCTGCCTGGACAACAAGCATTGGAAAGAGGAAATTGCAGGGTAGGTGGAAAGTAGGAAGTCTGAGAGTAATGAAGCATGGCAAAGGGTTGAGGAAGACAAGGTTGAGGATCATGCTGGAATAGATTTTACATTTTTAGTTACTATTAACTGCTGTTAATGTTAAAGTAATTATTCATTACTCTGAAAAAAGTTTCCTCACCGTAATTGTTTGGTCAAAGCTGGGATGAGAGAAGTCTGTGATCACAAGTGAAAGCAGGCTGTCCATGAAGCATGCTTTGAACACCATCCCCCCAACATTGAAGTGTAAAAGAGGTGATTGACTGTTCCTTGAATGTTGGCTGTGGATTGCTCTGAAGAAGGTGGGGTTTAGCTGTGGTTTGGTTTTGTTTTGGTGGGGTTTTTTCCAAGATGAATACAATTGCTTCCATTAGAATTCATGTCTTAGAAGCTTTTTTTCTGGATTTAAACCCGTAGTAGTTTCGGGCTTTCGTATATAAAATACATATCTGTAAATAGGTCCTCTGGAGGTTTCTCTTTAAGACTGATCTGGTCAAATGTTTTTAAAACTCATAACCTTAGCTTTTGGATTGTAAGTGTAATATGTTCAAGTCAGTCTAATAGCTAGACCTGGTAAGCATTTTTAGGTAAGCTTATTTTATGATTTTTAAATAGGAAAATAATGCTGATATATAGAAGATCTGTTAAATTTGCTTGTGTTTGGTACATAAGCAGATCATAACGGAATGTTTTTTACCTAGTCTCATGCTTCTAGCCTCTGAAATGGAATATGCAGAATATTAAATTTGTACTTTTAGGTTGCTTTTCTGAAGTTAAAAAGCAGCAATGAAGTCTGTTAGGTTCTGATGAGCTGCCTGCAGCTAGGCCATAGTAAAGATGGCAATTTGTAAATTTCTTAGTTTTTTTTTTTTTTTACTGGGATTACTCTATTCTCTAATGGCCCCTAATTAAAGGTACTTCTTCATTACTGTTTGTGACATGGCTGCTTTCTAAGAAGAGAAATACAGTTTATTAACAGTTTACATTTGGTTTCCTTGCTGTATCTATATAAAGTATTGTGTAAGCCAGGTATCATTAAAGCTGTGCAGAACTTGTAAGAGGAAACTCTGCATCTGTTTTGGCTGAGAGAAGAGGTGATGCTGTGATAACTTTGCTGTTGAAAATAGTAATTTAATGGCACCCAACTTCCAGTGTCAACTACATTTGTTTATGAAGTTAGGTTTTTATGCAAGTGCATAGACATTTCCAGGCAAAAACCTCTCAATGTACAGAGGAAAAATTGTACTAACAATGAAAGGCTGTTGTCAACACCGATGCTTCTAGGCTTATGCTTTGTCAGTAGTTTGTTGTAGTGTAAAAACGAATCCTTTCTGGACTTAAATGTAGCACTCGAGAAGAGTGCAGCATTTCTTTACATTGAGTAAGATTGTTGTCCTCTTAATGTTTTCTCCTGAATTTTTAAGGGGTCACCAGACTTTGTTGTACTTGACTTCAGGTGTTCCCTGCTGTAACTTCAATGTTAGAAGATTGTTTCCTTTCTTGAAGACCTTTAACAGGCTTCCCAGGTTTTAACAATAAAACTACCTTGGAAAAGGCATAGAAGTCCATTAGCTGTTCCTTCATCTCAATAATATTTTGCTAGTAGTGAAAGAATGCTGTTTAGTTGTGGGCTTCTTTGCTTGCTTTATGCATTTTGTGCAGTTTTGCTTTTTTTAAATTAGTGTAGTTTTCCATGGGAAAGCACTAGCCTAGTCATACAATGTGTTCATGTTTAGATTTTGACATGAATCTGTATCCCTTCAGTACATCTGCCTATTAAAAAAATACTAACTAGAGCAGTTATGGCTTACCAGATTTTATCCCTTTTCTGAAATGAGAGCTTTCTCCCTGCAGTTCTATGCACAGGGAGTAATCTTAGAATTATACCATAGGCTGAAACTTTCATTTATTGAAATTTTTGTTGGAAGTGTTGCTTTGTAAAACAGTATTTTGAAATTCATTCCTCTCTAAGTGGAAAGTCTAAGGTAATGAATATATAGGGTACAAAATTGCATCGATTTCTGGAATAAGCTTCTAAATTATCTTGCTGATCCTGTAAATTTTAAACACTTTCTAAATTATTCAGACATCTCTTGAATCTGGTATTCACCTATTTTCTTGCTGCAAAAGATTTTTCTCAGACCTTCAACAGGAAAAAAAACCTCACAACTCAAAACAAAACACCCAGACAGTGAAATAGGCTGGAATTCTCCTACACACACTTTTGAATCTCTCCTTTTACCTTTTGGCAGTGTCTAATTTTTCTGCCAACTTTCAAGCTTGTGAAGTGGGATGCATGTTTTAAGCCACAGATTGTCTTGCCTAGTGATTAGAAGTAGAATCCTGAAGCAGTACTCAAGAATAATGTCTGCTTGGAAAGTCTGCCTTCCAAGATACTGGAAAGGGAGGTACATTTTTCAAGCAGGTGACTGACAAAACACCCCATTATTCACTCTTTTTATCAGATAGGTTAAGAGATGTCTGGTAGGCTTTTGTGGCCTTGACTTATATTTTTGTGAATGCAGCATGCAGTTGTTTGAAATGAAAGGAAAATAAGAGGCCTAAAGACCTTTGTTGATTAGGCCCCATGGTACTTTGGGATAATAATTCTGTTCCTTAGTGTGACTACTGTAATGAGAAGAGTTGCAAAGGAACAGTCTGTCAATGTTAAGTAATTTTGTTCTGCCCTCGTTTTAAAATATGACTTACTTTGTTTCTACAGCAGACGTATGATGAAAATGTTAATATCCTGCTTTTGTCATCACTCAAAAAAAAAAAAAAAGATCTAATGCACTATTACAGTGCTTCATGACAGGGGCAAGGATGTCAGAAATCTGAACAGTTAGTTTCTAGAGCTAAATTCCCGGTGTCTGAGGGGCAGCAGAAATCTTCAAGAGATCTTTTTTCTGTATAAACTTTTGCCATTAATTTTCCAGTACATGTCTACTAACTTCTATGACCTGCTGTTTTGGATAGACATGAAATAAGTGCTTCTTAGCCACTGAATAAAATATTTTGAGATCTTTAACTGAGAAAACATTGCTAACACTGTATGTTTTATAGATCAAAAACTGGTAACTGATAGATCCCCAAAGTATAACCCTTGCGATCATCAAATGAGCTGAATGCGTGTAGGTTTGCTCTTGCACCTAAGTAATAGTATTTTTTGTCTACAAGGAAGAAATTGTAGGATCATTCATATGCTGTAATGTGAGACTGAATGGCAAATAATAAGAACTGTTCACTAGTACAAAGCTAGCGAAGTTACGCAGAAGTGAAAATGCTAATTCATCTACAGGAACATGTGAAAGTGGTCCACTGTGTAAAAAGCTACAAGAAGGAGTGTAAGACTTTACTGAAAGTAGATACTGTGCAAAGCGATGGCTCTTAAAACAAGCATGAAATTCATACACAATTAAAAGCATAAATACTGAGAGCAGTGTTAGCCAGAAAGGATATGTGATCAGGGGACTAGAGAGATTGCCTCCTAGTGCTAATGTGGCAGTTACTTTAATAGAGTTTCTGTTTTGATTCTCATGGTTCAGAAAGTTGCAAGAGTTCAACTTCTCAAAGTTCAGAGAAGATGTAAGAAAATGACTGCAATTGAAATCTGCACATTAGGAAAGATTTGAAGAGCTCTTGGTATAGTTACAGAGAAAACAATAAGAGTCTATTTGATTAATAATTACAGGAAGAAGAAGTGGCATACTTACAAGTTCTTGAATGTAGCAAAGGTGCAAAATCCAGTTATCTTAATCTAAATATTCAGATGATAGAAATTTGGCACAATTTTAGATGTTGGTAAGATTGGAGTGACTTACTGTGATGATTTTTGCAGTGGTGAAAGTTTTGACACTGGATGATTAAAAACTTTCTAAGGTTTCATGCAGAAAGTTGAACTTGCTGATCAGAGGTCCACTGATAGTTAAAACTGATATTAATATTTCTAGTTTAAGTATTGTAGATTAGTAGACTTCAAACTGAAAGGTGTTAAAATTAACTTTGTTAGTAGGACTCCTGTGATAAACCCATGTGAATGTGTTTCAGATTGCATTGTAGAATTTTCAGTCACTGAGAACATGTTGGTTTGAGTGCTGTTGTGGGGTCAGGTGGAACTGATTATTGGCAGTAGAATTCAGTATTTGCAGATGCCTGCTGCACTGGTACAGTTCTATGTCTTGTTTGCTTTGTCAGTGCGTACTTTATTTTTAGGAGTGGCTATCTTAAACTCCTTTTAGGATTGAATATAATGTAGATGATCTGATCTCTGAAATTTCTCACCATCTAAATTGTTCAAAATTTATCTGAAGTTCAGTACAGTTATACCAGATGTAGAATGTAGAGTGTATTCAGAGATGACCAATTTGGTAGCCTTCTATGATGGGGCTATGGAACGGATGGACAGGGGCAGAGCAGTTGACGTCATCTACCTGGACTTGTGCAAAGCGTTTGACACTGTCCCACACAACATCCTCGTCTCTAAATTGGAGAGACGCCAATTTGATGGATGGACCACTCAGTGGATAAAGAACTGGCTGGATGGCCGCACACAAAGAGTTGTGGTCAATGGCTCGATGTCCAGTTGGAAAACAGTAACGAGTGGGTCCCTCAGGGATTCGGTGTTGTGACCTGTCTTGTTCAAAATCTTTGTCAGCAACATGGACAGTGGGATTGATGTGCCCTCAGCAAGTTTGCCGACGACCAAGCTGTGTGGCTCAGTTGATATGCTGACGGGAAGGGAGTCCATCCAGAGGGACCTGAACAAGATTGGGAGGTGGGCTGATGCCAACCTCATGAA
>NW_009937690.1:0-7249 GCF_000696875.1 Nestor notabilis
TCTCAACCCATGGGACTTACATTCCTCTGATGCTCCTCCCCATCGCTCTGGGACTGGGGGAAGAAGAAGGAGAGGGAGTGAGCGAGCAGCTGCTGCGTGGTTCTGAGTTACCGTCAGGGCTTAAACCACAACAATCTTTCAATAGATGACTGCACTCACTTTTCTTTCGACAAAGGAAAGTAAGTTCTGTTCTTTCTTCTGTGCATTCTTGTTAGAAATATAGTATTGACCTCAAATGTCTCTAAGTCAAAGGTTATTCTCAAAAAAAGTCAGTGAGTATACTTTGAAAACAGGAGGTTAAGTCATTCTTCATACTTGTTGCAGAAGTTTTATGATGATTGTCATTTGTTTCAAACTCAATTTAGGATGTATATTGATGAAAACTTATTAACTCTTCATGAGCTTTTAAGGTCTCTGTGACAGCAGATACAAGTGAGAGACCATTTTTAATGGCAGGGTATTCACACACTAGTAATCACTAATGGAACACTTGTTGACAGTCTGAACGAACACGTTTCCTTGACACCATCAATGTCTTTATTCTACACCAGAAGGCCAGGCACAGGTAAAGTTAATTGTGTAAAGCCACTAGTATGCCTGTCATTTTTACAGTTTTGCTACAAGTAAATGTTATAAGATAGAGGAAAATGTGAAAGGTATCTTCCAGAGATACTAAAATTTACTTTAAATAGACAATCATTGAAGAATGCCGTTTACTCTTCACTTTTTTCCTGGCACAACAGAATCGTTTTTGTGGGAGTTTTATGACAGCTTAAGCACTCTTCGTGTAATAATCTTTTTTAGGGACTCTTTCCCATATCTTTTTTAGGGACTTTTTCCCATATGCCAGCGAGGAAGTCAAGCCTCTCCTAGGGCATTAGATTAGATACTGTCAGAAGGAGAAGTCTAATTCTCACTTCTGATCCTGAACTCCAAACCTTTAGTTGTTATTAGTGTGTAGCCTAATGAATGGGGGTAACATTTGTGTTTGGGTGTTTGTGTGAGGTTGGTTGGTTTATTGTAGGGTTTTTGTTGGGGTGACTGTTACAGGTCTTAATGTACTAAAAGTTTTTTCTCCAGGTGAATAACTGAGTACTCACAGTGTTAAACACTTATGTCTGAAATCTGAAAAATTTAATTAAGGGTCCTTGTACATATATGTACTGCAAATTCCTTACTACTAAAACATTTACATTTTCATGAAAACTACGATACCATTATGGTAAGAAAGTAAGACGTACCCCTCATCAGAACTAAACTAGAAGATAGGACATTGCTGATCTAGCCACTCTTTGTCACATTTATTTCTGATTATGGAAAACTATGTTATTGCATCATATTAAAGATTTTGTGGTTCTGAGCAGTGTATGCATATAGTCTACTTCTTGACTCTTTCTGCCTAGAGCATCTGTTAATAGGAATATTATCAATTCCAGCTGCCTAAAGGGAGATTGTAAGGAATGCATTTGCAAAACAATCTGGTGCATAAAATGTGCAGACTTTCCTATGCTGTATCAAATTATATGTTTTCAGTTTCATTTTAAATTCATTTATGTATCACTATAGATAATGCAACAGTCTGAGAGCATGACTTGTGCAGAATGCAAGGCAATGAATGATGCTTGGTGTAGAAATTAACTTTTTTTTTTCTCCCTAAACATTCCTATCCTGTAATCAAGAGTATTACATAAACCAGCTTTGGTTCATTTTTATGAAGGTGACACTAAATAATGCTTGGTGATGGAATCACTTAATACATGAGAGGTAATCCACAGGCTGCCATGCAGATGGACCTAGACAGATTGGATAAATGTGCTGAGAGAAACCTCATGAAATTCAGCTTTGCAAAATGCAAAGTCCTGTCCCAAGTAAGGAAGACCCCCTGGCAGTGATACAGACTTGGAACTGACAGACTAGATAGCAGCTCTGGAAAAAAGGCCCTGGGGGCCCCAGGGGCCAGTGAGCTGAACATGAGCAGACAGTGTGCCTAGCATCAAAGACAGGCAGCAGCATTAATGTAAGCACAAGCAGCAGGTCCAGGGAAGCGATTATTCATGCCTTTACTCAGGTCTGATTATAGCACATCTAATTACTGTGTACTGTGTAGAAAAGACATCAATAAACCATCAGAATAGTCAGGACTAAACCACTTGGCTTATGAGATGAGGCTGAGGGACCAGCCTTCACTTTTTTCCAACCTAATATATAAAAAAACCAGAATTAACAGAATAAATCTAAAGGGTTTATATGCTAACTTGTAGTATTAGCGGCTTGATAAAATTAACCCTAAATTCCAGTATTAACTGGGACAGTGATGGAAACAGTGTAACCAATAACCTAGATTGACCATTTAAACCATATGGCATAGGTGATCTGATCAATGTGATGTAATAAAACAAGGGATCTTCTATGTTGCATTAGTAAGAGAGCAGTATAGAATAAAATGCTTTCCTCTCCTTGACAGGAGCACAGCTCTGCATGTTGAAAACCTTCTAGAAAAGAAAACCAGAAAGCCTTGATGAGAAAGAAGTCTGGAACAACTGGTATATACACTTTTCAGATTTATCCAAAGAGAAAGTTATTCAAAACATCTGCCTTGCATGCCTGTCTCTTCTAATAATCTATCAGCTACAATAAATGGCTTGGATGAGATGCACGTACTGAATTAGTTGTCATCTAGACACATCTAGACGTATTTCAAACCACGCCAAACAACTTCAATATCCTTCTTAATAGTATTGTGTCCTTTTCGAACATGAAGACTGACAGAATTACATTCGCAAAATTCCATGAGAACTTGTGCTGTATGTGACCCCAACAAAATCCTTTGCAATACCTGAGAAAGAAGAAAAAGGAAAATGAGAAAAGGAAAAAGAGGAATTACTCGAAACTTTCCACTACCCAAGCCCCAGGCATCAACAAATGTATCAAGCATTTAATTATTAAGTTCATAACCACATATGAAAAAAGAAAAGCATTTTTTTTTCACATAAAACATAAAATTAACAATAAAAATAAAAATTAACTAAATAATTCATTGGTAACAATGAAAGTCTCAGGTGGTAATGGTCCACACTACTCTTTCACTAGAAGTCCTCCAGAAAGTAACTTGTGGAGAGAAATGAGTCGTGTTCATACCCATGAAGTAATTCCTGTTAAACCTGTAAAGTTGGTAGCTCCCTATCCACCTTTGACTCTTGTGGAACAAATAATAACAAAAAATCAGAGGTGAAAATTTACAGTGATAATGTGGTGAGGGAAGGGATGCCATGCAGAGAGACCTGGACAAGCTTGAGAAGTAGGCCCTTGTGAAAATCAGGAGATTCAACAAGACTAAGTGCAAGCTCCTGCACCTGGGTTGGGGCAACCTGTGGTATCAATACAGGGTGGGGGATGAAGAGATTGAGAACAGCTCCATGCAGAGGATGACCTGGAGATACTTGTGGATGAAAATCTGGACATGAGTTGACAATCACTGAATCACAGCCCAGAAAGCCAACCATATCCTGGGCTGCATGTAAAGAAGCATGACCAGCAGGTTGAGGGAGGTGGTTCTGCCCCTCTACTCTGCTCTTGTGAGAACCCACCTGGAGTACTGTATCCAGCTCTGGAGCCCTCAGTACAAGAAAGACATGGACCTGTGGATGGGATGGAGAGGATGGCCACAAAAATGATCAGAGGGATGGCAGACTTCACCTATGAAGGCAGGCTGAAAGGGTTGGGGGTTTTTAGCCTGGAGAAGAGAAGGCTCCAGGGAAACTTTATTTTTGCTTTTCAAAAAAGGTCAAGCTTTTTAGCAATGCTGTTCTGATAGGACAAGGGGTATTAGTTTGAAACTAAAAGAGGGTATATTTAGACTAGATATGAGGAAGAATTTTTATGATGAGAGTGGCTAAACACTGGGACAGGTTGATCAGAGAGGTGGTAGGTGCCCCATCCCTGGAAACATTCAAGGTCACGTTGGCTAGGCTCTGAGCAAACTGATCTAGTTGAAGATGTCTCTGCTCCTTGCAGTGGGTTGGACTAGATGACTTTTGGAGGTCCTTTCTGGCCGAAACTATTCTATGATTCTATAAAAGCACAGAAAGTTCCTCATGTTCCTTCTGAATCAAGACTTGGGAGAAGTGGATCCTAATAAAAAATCACTTCAGTTCACTTCCCCAAATCCCTGTAGAATTACAATAACTGAAAGTGGTTTTGCTCTAAGCATGCACTGGGAAGAGCAGCTAGATTCTATTTCACTGTTCCTGCTGGATTGACACAGTAATTGTCCTGCATGCAGGTTGGGGTCACTTGTCAGTAGTATTTTCACTCAAATTTCTGCATAAGCTTGAACATGGCAGACTCCACTACCTGTTTAACCTAACTCAAAAAAAGCTTTAAGTAGGAACAAGATCAAAATCTTCAAAGAATTCGTAAGTGATCAATGAACTATTATTTAACACAGGGTTGTTTCAATTGTCAAACATTTAAAAAAAAAACATAGCAAGAATTTGTGACACGATAAAGTCTTCCAGTTAAAGCAAAAGTCTTCTATAGAAAATTTCAGTTTTCCCTGTAACATACTTCTACTAGGAAAAGAGAAAGAACTTAAGTAGAAGAACCAAACAGCTTAAGCAACTCTGAAGACCAAATATTAGCTGAAATTCACAGTGCTTAAGAAAATGGGTTGCAGTTCTTTAGTTTCTAGTCTTTTTCTGGCGTAGTCTTACTTACACAGTAAGACTGAAAAAAAGTGCAATTGTAATTCCTGTATTAGGAAGAAAAGAGAAATACATTCACAGGTTCACAGGTTCATATTTAATTTCTATGAAGTTGCGTTAGATTGGTCTCACACTGTAAAAATTAGTCCATGGTGGACCACCCTGATCAAGATAAAAAGCATATATGTATTTTTATTAGACGGGTATAACACTGGAATTGGTCCATGGTGGACCATCCCTGATCACCTGGAGTGGGTGTGCATGGCAGGGAGCTGGAAGGTCCACTCCTGGCACAGACTGACCCCTGCATCAGGACGGATGTTCACGGGAAAAGGGGCCGGCAGGGCCACGCCTGCTGATGCAGGCTGACCCCCTGTGTGGGGATGAGTTGGCACTTTTTGGCATATAAAAGGCCCGTGGTTCGAGAAAGATAAGAGAGAAGGAGGCGGATCCAACTACCTTTTATGGCTGGCCTTACCTCTGCGGGGATGCCTGCAAAAGTATATGCCTGCCACCCCGTTTCTACACAATGCACCTCGAAGCTGGCCTCCTGGTCGTTGGACAAGTGTGTGGGTTGGTAAGAATCTATGCCTAATCTATTCTTTGGTAGCCTTTAGTTGTCTTGTAATAAACTTTCTAGCAGTTTGGGGGGTGTGTGTGGGGGGCTTACATTCCTTCTCCACCCAGAATCCTTCGATCCCTGGAATAGAAGTTTAAGCATATCTGTTTCTACAGAAATGCTTTTCTAGTTGGCACGAGCTGGATACTGTTCATCTTTCTGAATAGTTATGCTGCAGTAGTGGTTTTGGATGGGAGAGAGTTAATTTTCTTCATAGCAGCTAGTACAGTGCTATGGTTTGATTCTTGCTGAAAACAGTGTTGATAACACAGGGATGTTTTCATTACTGCTGAGCAGTGCTTACATGAGTCAAGGTCTTTTCTGCTTCTCACTCCACCCCACCAGGGAGTAGGCTAGGGGTGCATGAGAAGTTGGGAGGGGACACATCCAGGAAAGCTGACCTCAGCTGACCGAAATGGCATCCCATATCATATGATGTCATGCTCAGCATATAAAGCTGGGGAAAGATGGAGGAAGGGGGGGATGTTTGTAGTGATGATGTTTGTCTTCCCAAGTAACCATTACATGTGATGGAGCCCTTCTCTCCTAGTGATGGTTGAACACCTGCCTGCCCATAGGAAGTGGTGAATAAATTCCTTATTTTGCTTTCCTTGTGTGCACAGCTTTTGCGTTACCTATTAAACTGTCTTTATCTTAACCCATGAGTTTTCTCACTTTTACTCTTCTGTTTCTCTCCTATGTCTCCATAGGACTAAGTATCATAGAATCATGGAATGGTTTGGTTTGGAAGGGACCTTAAAGATCATCTAGTTCCTACCCCCCTGCCATGGGCAGGGGCATCTTCCACTAGGCCAGGTTGCTCAAAGCCCCTTCCAACCTGTCCTTGAACACTTCCAGGGATGGGGCAGCCACAACTCTCAGGGCAACCTGCTCCAGCCTCTCACCAACCTCATATTAAGAAATTTCTTTCTAACATCTAATGTAAATCTAACTTTTTTCAGTTTAAAGTCATTCCCCTTGTTCTATCACTACATGCCCTTGTAAAAAGTCCCTCTCCAGCTGTCTTTTAGGACCCTATTAGGTATTGGAAGATTGCTATAAGGTCTGCTACAAAGTCTTCCAAGACCCTTCTCTTCTCCAGGCTGAGTAAGTCCAACTCTCTTAGTCTGTCTTCATAAGAGAGGTATGCCAATCCTCTGATCATCTTTGTGGGCCTCCTCTGGACTTGTTCAAGCAGGCCTATATCCTTTTTATGCTGAAGGACCCAGAGCTGAATGCAGTACTCCAGGAGGGGTCTCATGAGGGCAGAGCGGATGTTCAACCTGCTGGTCACACTTTTGGTGTAACCCAGGAGACAGTTTGCTTTCTGGGCTGCAAGCACACACTGCCAGGTCATGCGGGCCTTTTCATCAGCCAACAACCCCAAGGACTCCTCAGTGCTGTTCTCAACCCATTCTCTGCCCAGCCTGTGTTTATGCTGGGGATTACCTTGACCCATATGCAGAATCTTGCACTAGGCCTTGATGAACATCATGAAGTTCACACAGGCCCACCTCTCAAGCCTGTTAAGGTCCATCTGGATGACATCCTTTCCCTCCAGTGTGTTGACCACACCACTCAGCTTGGTGCCATCAGAAAGCTGGTTTCACTGATTCCCACTATCCCTGTCGCCAACAGAGATTTTAAGCAGCACCAGTCCTAGAACTGATCTCTGAAGACTGCCACTCATCACTGGTCTTCACTTGGCTATCCATCCATCGACCAAAACTCTTTGAGTATCATCATCCAGCTAATGTGTTATCCACTAGGTTGTCCATCTGTCAAATCCATGCCTCTTCAGTTTAGTTACAATGATGTTGTGTGGGACAGTGTCAAATGCTTTGCAACAGTCTAGGTAAATGATATCAGTTGCTCTTCCCTTATCCGCCAGCACTGTAACCCCATCAGAAGGCTATAAAATTCAGCA
>NW_009937690.1:7370-11368 GCF_000696875.1 Nestor notabilis
TGCCCATACTGAGCACATAATTTTCTGTCATCTTTGTTCTTTCTTATTCAGTGAGCAAGCTTTGCTTACTTAATGTAGCAAGATGAAGTTATTTTAGGATATTAGTTGAGTGGTTCTGCAACAGTGTTTGCTAATTATAAAAATACTTTTTCCATAAATTACAAATAACATTATTAAATTATTACTAGAGTGTTTATTAGATCACAGACCAAAAATTTTGGAACTTCTTTCTCCCCCTCCCCTCCCAATTTTAAGGACAGATTCTGCACATCATCTTAAATGTCAGGGAACAGTGAGGTTGGTCAGGAAGCTGGGAGCTGAGGGTAAGGGAGGCCACCAGAGCAGAAGCTTGCTGAGGGGTACAGTAACACAGTATCTGAATATGAGAGAAGGGCTAGACAGGGATAGTGACCAGCATGCCTGATGGCTAGGCAAGCCCTCAGTGATTGTGGCCCTGAGGCCATGCAGGAAGTCTATGTCTGTGGGGCAAGGCCAGGACCAGGATCAAGAAGACACAGCTGCAGCCTAACTCTGGCCATGACCCAGAGTATCTGCATGGAAGTGCTCCCACATGATGCAGAGAAGGTGCCAGACAGGTTCGTTGAAGCTCCTTCTCATCCAGACCTTCTCAATAACCTGATTGTGGATGCACAGCTGCACTGTATAAAGCAGTCTTGAGTACAGACTAAGAAACACTTGGAAGACATGGTGTGCTCAAGGCCAGACACTGGGATTTGGCTTTTAGCATTGCCTAGTTTAAGTAGGAAGGTAAGATTTCATGTGAGTGCTTTTTTTCTAGAATATTACATTGTACAGTATAATGTGATGTGACACATCTACATGACAAGATGTTATCTTCCTGCCAAAATACATTCAACAAAAAGCTGTTCGCAACTCAGGAAAGCTTCTATCAATTCATACACTCAAACTGAAGCTATCATGGGAGCCTTATTGGTATACAAATGTCTTGCACCTGTTCTTCTAACAGATACAGATGAGAACAGTGGGATGCTGGCTCTTTAATGCTGAGCAGAAGGTATTTACCTTACCCTGTGCAAACAACAATCTACAGGATTTGTTTTAAGATTTTATGTACAATTTAAACAAACAAGCAAAAATCTTTACTGTACCATAAAATACTTCCTTAAGTACAACATTTGTTTTCAGCCAGTGAATACACTTTGATTTCTCCATCTTCCTAAACACATAATAAACCACTTGTCACATCATGATATTAAGGAGTGATATACTGAAACATATCTCTCACTAGAGGGAGCACAGTGAAGAGCAATGTGTACAAATGAGAAAAAAAGAAACTATATATACAAGAGCAGCAAACCATATGACAGCAGTAAAGATGGGCACAAAAGAGTTGTTTTCCTGATTTTATTACTCTGCATAATTTATAGTTGTATTTAAGTATTTGTGTTATCCTCCTTTCATTTTTTGCCATCTCATTCATTTGTTATCTCATAGAGCCATTCCTCATGACATCTCCACTTCAGAAATTAGGTCATTCTTTATGACCACTTGGTTTCTCTTTCTACAGTTATAAAGAAGTCACCGACATGTTTTTAACCTTTGTTTGGAAAATAAGACACATTTTTTATTTGAAATGAAACATATTTGGGACACTACTCAACTATATCTCTTGGCAAAATTATATATTAAGAATAATAAATAGACATTTTGAGAGTTTTCTTCAGTTTTCAAAGCTGTCTTTTCTAGGCCTTTGGTTGTTCATTGAAGCGGAGGTGTGGCACAAAGCCCTGAGCAACTGGTTTGAATTCAGTGTCAACCATGATTTGAGCAGGAGGTTCAACTCTAGACAGATCCTGAGTTCCCTTCGAAGTCGAATGACTCTGATTTATGTATTCCAAAACCATTTTTCAACACCATTGTGATTTATTTGGAGTCCAGTGAATTAATCTATTCTGTGACAGTTTTAAGGTTACCAAAATAATGAAGTTTCTTTGAAATTGTTGGTTTTTATTCTAAAGGGAGAAAAGGACAAAGAAGGATGAAGTTGCCAAGTTACTTGATTTGTCTATTTTTGTGTTTTTGATGCTGTTCTGAAACAGAATTCTGAGATCTTACAGATATAAGTTTACACCTGTGATTTTTTTTTTGTCCACTATAATTATTTTAAAATGTACACAGAAATACATTAGAAATTAAAAGATAGATTTTCTGTACAAGACAAAGTGGCATTCTAAATATTTTTTTATTTAGACCTATAAGTTGGATCTCTGATTACTATTCTTGAAATCAGTATCATTATGGATTATAGCTTGAAAAAAAATTGTCACATTCAATTCAACAATTTGATTTGTTCCTGTTTCTTTAGGCAGAAGCTGTTACGAATCTCTTGCTTTCAAATACATTTGCCTTTACCTGACAAGGGTTTTATGTGAAAGAACAAAACAAAAAATAAAACAAACACCCTATGGCTCGCTAGTTAACTATCCTTCTTAAGTGTTCTGTATTCAAAAGCTGATGTTCCAGCTGTGTAATTTAATACATTTTTCCACTCGAAATGCACACATGTAATTAAATGAATCCCAGCTACATATTTGGCATTTACCTGGACACTCTGACTAATAAACGTTGTTTTTCACAACTATTTGCAAATGGAAATCAGAAGAGGTTGCAAGCCAGCCAAAATGAGCCATATTGAAGACTGGAAAAGTCACAGTGCAGTGGAAGATATGTCTTTTCATGGAGTTCTTCAAACCTAAAGATGGCATTATTTTTTAGGACAGGAACATACTTAGGCTCTGACGATGCATGCACTTCTAATAGAGGCAAATAGGTTACAGTGGAGGAAGGCTGGGAAATTTAGAAAGCTGTGTGAGGTAGAATAAGGAAGGAGTGTGGTACTTCGGTACCATGGGGTCGTGCATATCTGAAAGCACCACTGAGGCAAGTGACTACAACTGCCCGTCTTAAAGTGACTAGGTTAATCCAGTATCTGCTTGCAAACAGAGCAGCGCAAGTGAACTTTTTTATGTAACTGTTGCCAGCTTCACAGCCTCGTTGCAGATTTGGAGGCAGAGACAAGAGAGTCTGAGAGTGATAGGGGTCCCTATCCCTCCTAAAAGAGTGATACGAGTCCCAGTAACAACCATTAATTGGCCTTAGATAAAGAAGTTGCCATGGGATTTGGTAACTGCCGAGACTTGTTTCAGTAGCCTAAGTCAGAAACCAGTAAGTAGTGAAGACAATCACCCCTTGTGATGAAAACTCTATACTTGGACTTATCACTCCAAATGGAAGATGAAGCCCAATGTGGAAAAGCTGTGTGTGAGATTGGGACCTAGTTGCACTTGCTGGTCTGAGTGAGTGTCTGGTTCCCCTGGATCCATAGTGCAGGTCCAACCCTGATGGGAGAGGCTGGGGAGGCCGTTGGGGAGGGGACAGGGAAAGAAAGGGTGAAAGAGAGAGACTGTGTCTATAAGATGTAATGGAAATTTAAAAACAGAAATAATTCTCCACTCACTACCCACCCTGCTTAGCAAATAAATGTCAGGTTAAATATCATAGTTCTTGCAGCCACTCCACCCACAATTTCCCTGTGATGTTAGGAAGGCATTTGAGTGACTATTAAGGTCTGGAACTTTCAGGTGATGTGCAGTACATAGAAAATTGGATCCTGTGTCCTACCAGTGGAGAAGCATGACAAGAAAAAAATATTCCATTAAACTCTTCCCCTTTTTCCTTTACTTTGCCTTGTAAGTATTACAGGACAGGATCTCTTGACCAGGCAGGTGGGGAGGTGAGGGAAACCAAACCACAAAACCCCGTGTGCTTAAAGGCACAGGCATAAACTGAAGGACAGAATAAATGAAGGAATATAACAAAATAGTCTGATTAAATCAAAATACCATGTACAGCACTGGGAATTGCAATATCAATCACATGTGAACAGTTTTAGAAGAAGGAAGGTAACAACACCGCAAGTATTTCTAATTTGGGAAGAGAAACTAAGTTCTATCATC
>NW_009937690.1:11401-24121 GCF_000696875.1 Nestor notabilis
CCCCCCCAGCAACAACGACAAAATAAAAAACAAAAACCAAAAATCCAAAAATTTAATTAGTGCTTCCTGGTGCTTAATAAAGGATGTCTAAATGCTCATTAGCCCTATATGTGGAAATTTAAGATTTTACATAATTTTCTCAATAAAGTGAAAGTGAAAGAAAGTAAGAGATTCTTATTACAACCTGTTGCAGAATAAGATGTTGATTCATGATGGTGATGGACAAACCACACTGAGAACTTTGACAAGGGCCTATTCTGGCAGAAGGCTTCTCAGAAGGGAAATATGAGCATATTGGAAGAGGAAAGTCTGCTCCAGCTGGTCAGGATCCAGATTTGTGTCATTCTAGTCTAACAAGGATTGCCCCTGGCTTCCCTGAGGTAGAGACCAATTAAGCTGGTCTTTTCTAAAGCTGCATACATGATCCCTTAGTAAACGTAGATAATGAATAGGCTGACTCAGTAAATATCTGCTCCTTGAGATTACAGACAAATAAAACATTTTCCTTTTGCTTAATAAAAGTTAAATCACATCTTTTTACTTTAAACAGTTTGTTCTGATTACCATTTTTCCAGTAGCCCTTGACAGAGGAACCATTTAATTGATACTCCAAAGGTGTTCCAACCTTTTAAAAAAGACAGCTTAAAGTCAACTAGATGCCACAAATCCATCTTTTTTTTTCACCATATATGTAAGAATCCTTTTTAAACTATTAGGTGAAACTATAGAAATTCTCTTTAAACTGCTTTTGTGAGGTCTTGGGTCTGGCAGGGTTTTGTGTTTGTTTTTGTTGCAGCTCCAAATCAGTAATTTCAAGGTCATTGTGTTACTTAACTCACATTTTGTGTCAGTTAACTTCTGTAATCACTTAAACAGAATGTATTCATGATGTTATTAATTTTAAATTTTATGGGATTGCTGGTGTAAGTAGTTTCAGACCAGTGTTTTCAGTGCTTAAGGGTGTACCAAACTCCTTTTCATATTGAAAACTGAGAAGTTATATACTTTAAATACACACAAGTGTGTAACTATACACATAGTTATATATACATGTATCTACAACAAACTTTAGTTGTATTTACATATACACATGTATTTAACTATATAGTTACATACTGTTACAAATATCCTCATACTAGGTTATCTGAAATAGATATTAGAAGGCTAAGTTTATGTCTGAACTCACTCCCTGGTGAGAGAAAACTTGCCAGTATGATTAAGCATATACAGGATTGAGTATCGACAGTGAGAAATACCTGTAATAAGTGCTAGAACATACCACTTACACCATTATTTATGAAGAAAACATTAAAGAAAAAAATAAAAACCTAATGAATAAAACTTTTCTCCACTTACCAGGAGATCTTAAATGTTTTGAAGTTGTCATAAAGACAATGTGATTGCTTTGGCTTGCTGTCACCTGTGAATGTACATTATCAAGAAGCTTCTTTGCCTCTTGCTATCTGCTGTGTCTGAAGTTTAGCCATTTGCATACATGGCCTCATTCTGCCCTATTTTTTCAATGTCTTCTTACCTGTCCCCAAAACGTCCCCAAGGTGTGTTCTATGATTTAAAATGATTAATTATTGTATGACAAGAGACACTTAACTTTATAATGATTTAAGAATCTATTGGAAGATGGCTGCAAGCCTAATACTTATGAGTTAATGTATTTGAATCTTTTTGTTTAACTTTGTCTTGTGCCCACTTTTAATTTACTTCTGTGATCCTACTCTCTATTTGGTGTAATTTTATATCAAAGTGTTTTTACAAGCATAATGCTATAATTTGAATAAAAATGCAAATGCAGTATTGAAATATCAGTGATCAGTTAAGAAAATGCATAGCCAGGCAACTGTATTTAAAAGCATAGATTTGTTACAAAATTTTAAAAATAATTTTATGCAAAAATGACATAAATTTAAAAAGTAAATGTCTTGTTCAAGGCCAGATTGGACAGAGCCTTGGGTGACATAGTTTAGTGTGTGGTGTCCCTGCTCATGGCAGGGGGGTTGGAACTAGATGATCTTAAGATCCTTTCCAACCCAAACCATTCTATGATTCTATGATGTTATTGCTGACAAATTATGAAAACACTGTGTAAGGCCCAGTGTATACCCTTTTAAAGGCTATACTTAGAAGAGGTGTAATAGTCTTTGAACATACTTTAAGTTGAATAAGTTTTTAATTAAAAAATTGTGTGAACTTACTCTAGATGTCACCTTCCCAATGGCAATATATCATACCTTCCATGATCAAAAAGGTCTATTTTACTCATCTAGCTCATGACATGTTAATTGAAGAGCAGATTCATAGAAGAATCCCTGGTTATCTGTTGTATGGTCACAGCAAAAGGATAAAACTGCTTTTATGATTCCATGTTATTGCAAAGTGTTTGCATGTCCCTAGCAGAAGACACCTAAAGCTGCTCAAAATCCCGGTGAAGTCAGTCTTATCCCAGGTCTACAACCTTTCTATATAAAGTAGGCTTTACTTTTAGATCTGGTAATTTTTTTAGCACTTTTTTTTCTTTTGTTCCCCAGAATCTTGGCTGCCAGGGTAGCTCAAGAAACAAACTCTGCAGTCTTAAGTAAAATCTAAATGACTGATGTCAACCATTTAACTGATAATATTGTGTCGTGGTTTAAGCACAGCCGGAAACTTGGAACCACGCAGCTGCTCGCTCACTCCCCCCCTTTTCCTTCCTCCCCCCGCTCCCGGAGGGATGGGGAGGAGAATCGAAGGAATGTAACTCCCACGGGTGGAGATAACAGCTCTCCAGTAACTAAGGTATAATACAAACCACTACTGCTACCAGTAATAATGATAAGAGGAATAACAAGGGAAAAGGACACAACCGCTCACCACCCGCCGACCGATACCCAGCCCGACCCGAGCAGCGATCTGGGCCTTCCGGGTAACTCCCCCCAGTTTCTATACTGGGCATGACGTGCTGTGGTATGGAATACCCCTTTGGCCAGTTTGGGTCAGGTGTCCTGCCTCTGCTTCCTCCTGGCTTCCCCTCCTCGCTGGCAAAGCATGAGACTGAGAAAGTCCTTGGTCAGAGTAAACATTACTTAGCAACAACTAAAAACATCGGTGTTATCAGCATTGTTCCCAGGCTGAAAGTCAAAAACACAGCACGGCACCAGCTACTAAGAAGGAGAAAAAATGACTGCTGTAGCTGAACCCAGGACATATTGCCACAAAACTTGCTTCATTATACTCAGATTTCCTTCTAAGAGTATTACCCTAAGGAATACTCTAGTAGATAAAGGAATGTGCATTTATTATGTTGTCATTACTTACTGGTCTCCTACTTTTCAAGACTATTTTACCTCATATATATTACAAATTCTTATTTATTCCTCCTACTATTTCAAAAGACTAGTGGACCAGTTAATTAGCAAACATAGGTTTACTCATCTTACCTAGAAACACGACTTAAGTAAAGCTCAGCTTAGGTTTTAAAAGTTTTTCCTTTCAAATATTTTTGTGTACTCATGAATAATTCTAAAAACATGCATACTGAAGAATGATTGCTTGACATATGATGTTTGCAACTAATTCTTCCCTTATTCACAACAGCCAGTGTCAAGAAGAATAATTCTGAAGTTAGTAGAACAGTGGTTGTGTAACATTAGTCTAAAAAGACATCTTTATTACCAGAAAACACATAATCTTTCAAAGTAACATTCAGGCACATATTTCATTGGTATTTACATTCTGTATTTCTTTCTTAGAAAAGATAAAATTTATTTTTTTAATAAAATACCTTACGCTTACCTGATGCTTTTGTAAAGGTATTGCTGAACTGTTTTGTTCTATTTTTTTTTTTTCCATTGGAACAAAATAATGTATTTCTCATTTTCAATACTTTATTCGTTACTGTAAGAACTACCTTTTCAGTAATCAGGCACTGTGATTGTGCAGTACTGCACCTTTCTAGCTTTTGTTGTTTCCTTATTTATTAACTTCCTGAGTTCTTCTGGATTATTTTCTTGCCTTCTCGCATCATTCATTTAATAGCAGCATCAAATTTAAGGTTCAATCTAATCTTTCTGCTCCAGACCTCTGAAAATTTTCACATGCTTAACATGCTTAAGTAATATTCTTAAAGTAGGCATGCACAGACCATACAAAGGTACTTAATCACTGGAGTGTCACTTAACACACCTTACACCTCAATTTATTTTAGCATGTATACTAAATGGTAATTTAAAATAGATGTTAATGCATGACCAAGCAAAACCAAAAAAGAAATAAATCCTACCTGTAAGGATTCTCTAATTGTTCTTTTTTTTTTTCCCCTCAAAAACTTCCTTAATACTGTGAAATTACACCCAATGAGGACATAAACTCAAAGGAACTGAAAAATCATGACTGAAATGCAAAATTTATTTCTAACTTGTGTATCTACTTCTGTTTATACATATGTTAAAAAAAATGAATAAAATTAAATACACTGAATATATTAAAAGAATACATTTTGTAACTTTTATGTGGTTTTATTAGGACCTATTAATTAACTTTTTTCAAGATAAATTAATGCCTTATACTACATTTGAATGTATCTTTGTCTAGTTTTCTTTTGCCCAACTCTTCAAGGTATTAAAAACAATAGATAAAAAGTAGATAAAAAACATAGCAGTAAATTATAGTTTCTTTTTCTTGCATGATGGAATACCTAACTCCATGTTTTTTAAATATCTTCAGATGTTCTAATACTGAAACACCCATGTTGTTATAAATACATATTATTTTTATTTTAATGTATTTGTAATTTACAGAAATTAGAAAATATGGAGTAATAGCTCACAGCACTTTTGTCACTCAGACGAAAGCACACTATTATGAGATAATCATACAAAGAAACATACCAAAATAATGGGATGTTTTGGGGTGCATTGGAAGACTGTATAGAGTAACTATTACACTTAAGTTTGGTGCATTTTCTTTTCACCTAGCTTAAAATACAAAGATCTCTGTGACACAAAGGTAAGTGTGTGATAATTACCTAGTCTTCAACAAGCAAAGGATGAAAAATCAGGGATTTTTCTGTAACATCACTGATGACCATACTAAATCCTATCTATTTTTCCTGGGAGAAAAATCCTCCAGTAACAGTTACTTTGTATAAAAATGCCCAGATTCTGATATAAACCCACATTTTCCTTTGGGATATCTTCTGCTGCATGGGCATATAATCCAGCTGCTAGACCAGCACAGATGCTATGGAGAAATTCCTCAATTCACAAGCTATGGGGCAAATCTGCCAGGAGGGTCCCACCCATGGGCAATGAACAGAATTTTTGAAAACAGTAAAAAAGATAATTTTCCCTTAGATCTTTTGGTCTATAACTTTTTATTACGCTTGCCATGAAACTGTAATTAACAAAACATGGGAAAAGCCCGTATTCTGTGACTATGATTAGGCTAAGGGATCTTTGTCATTTCAATTACACACAGAGAAAGGAAAGGTCCTTGTTGAGTAGTTAGGAAGTGACTGAGAATAAACCAGTATCTGAATATGAGTGATTATACTATTTTTTTAAACCAATATACACAGTGTTTCTTATAGAGCTTTCTTGATTATGAAGGGCTTACATGTCAAAATGTTGAAACACTAATAACTTTTTCTTTTACGCTGTATTTAGAGTAGTTTAAAACTTGTTTTTATGTTCTTTCTTTTACTTATATATAATTTCTGGATATAGTTGTCCCCTCCCCCCTACATATAAATACCATACTAGTTTTGTAGAATCTTTTCAATTAATTCAGTACGTATTTATTGCATCTTTTTAAATTTTATTGCAATTTTAACACAGAAAGTTGATTTGAACATTTAATCTTGCTCAGGAAGAATTCATCATGGTCTTGTATGGGTAAATCTTTATTTAGAAATATTTGGATTACAAAAAAAAATCTTTATCCTTTTTTCCAGTTTTACAGAGTTATTTTACCCAGCTTGGTGGGTGAGATTTACCAATTACCTCTACTGCTGTGCACAAATAACCAATTATGAAAACCAGAATAATTTTTCTGAAGTGCTCTACTTCTTTCATGCTTGTTAACAATGACTTCTCAATGTTTCACCCCTTACTGATAGTGCCACACAGGAAGTCACTTTAGCATGATATTTTTCTAATTCATCTGTTACATTCCCCATCTGTGGCACATAATGATCATAGAAAAGTTAAAGTTGGAAAGGACCTTAAGATCACCTAGTTCCAACCCCTGTCTCTCGTAAGAGAGAGGAAGAGAGAGAGAGAATGTGTTTTGGAGGAATATATATAAAAATTGACTGCTTTTGGTAAAGATTTTTGTGATAAAAAAGTTAGAAAGATAATAGGTAATGGAATGACACAGTCCTTTTTAAAATAAATTCTCCAGATACCGTAGATGTATAACACGAATTATTTTGATTTTTATATATATTTTTAAAATATGTATCTGTCAGAATCTGACTACTGAAGAATAAAATCATAGCAATTTGACCTTGACACCAAACTTAATAGAGCATATTAAATGGCATTCTTGAACTTTTCAAGGGACTGTTAGACCTGTACAAGGTAGAGAATTTTTATTTGAGAAATGCAAGAAATAATTCATGCTTCTAACATCAAGAGGATACTGGTTAAAAGAGCATTACAGCATAAACAAAAAGGTCAGAAAAAATGTTAATGCAGTTTAGTATAGTGGTTCTCAAACTGCTTCATGGTCACTGGAGACATTGCTGATCAGATTTGCTAACTTGCCTCCTTGCTTTTCCTAGATTGCTTTAATTTCTGAAAGTATGTTTTACCAATAAGCAGTGCCTGTAATTAATACATTGATGTCATATGATAATGAATCACATAAATGTCATTTCAGCACATCTGAATGGCAGAGGGCCATCTGGTGCAAGTTTGATAACTCCAGGAACAAAAGCTTTCAGGGTTTTTTGTTTCTTATGAAATTTAGTAGAATACTGATTAGGTAGGTATGTTCATATTTACAAGAAATTACTTCTTTTTTTACGGGTATCTAGTATTGCAAACCCATTGAGGATTTCCTTTCTGGTAACTTAAGGTATATTTTAAAATTTTCTGTATAATTTTATTCACATTTTGTCATTATATGGGATATATCTTTTAATATCTTTCTAAACTACATTAAAGGCTTGCCTTCTAAAGTTTATTTATTTATCATCCATTATTAAAGTACTACATATTGCTATGTTTTAGGCCATAATATGTAACACAGATGACAAGATAGTTCAGGAGACTGGCCATACATTATAGATCTAACATGACCACTTATTTTCCTACTGAAATGTATTTCTTGTTGGACTCAAAGACTCCTTTGATATATAACCTTACAGTACTTTTCTTCCTTTGGGAAATTTCACTTATATTCATTCTGTTTCACATAAAGATATGTCTACTTCACATCTAGTAATAAACTAAATCTTTCACTAACATCTCTGAAAAGAGGCTAGTGTGTCTGGTCCTGTTTCTGCCACTGGCACAAGAAGAGCTATAATGTAAATGAATTCTACAGAAATACATGGTGACTTGAACTACCTGGGAAATCAGCTAGCTATTATAGTAAGGATCTCCATCCCTGCTGTGCTCAGGCACTTACAAATAAGAAAACATCTCCATCCAGCATGTTCTCAACTGAAAAAGTTCTTCAAAATACAGGGCAGATATTCTTCCAACCCTAATTTCCCCTGTTTCTACAAGCAAAAATTAGAGAAGCCATGCAGACATTTAGATACTCTATGATATTGTGGTTTAACCCCAACTAGCAACTAGAGTACCACGCAGCTGCTTGCCCACTCCCCACTCTCCCCAGTCGGATGGGAAGGAGAACCGAAAAAGGTAAATACCCATGGGTTGAGATAAGAACAGTTTAATAACTGAAATAAGGTAAACCATAACAACAATCACAATAATAGCAATAATAACAACAACAAGAATAATAATAGGAAATTACGTATATTACATATTATACAGATTTACATATGTAATTACATATAGGAAATAGGAAATAAGAGACAAAGGAATAAAAAGACAATTGATGCGCAATAAAATTGCTCACCACCCACGAAACAATGCCCAACCTGTCCCCAGGCAGTGATCAGCCCTTTCCAGATAAATTTCATCAGTTTGGATCAGGCATCCTGTCTCTGCTCCCTCCTGGCTTCTTCAACCCTCCTCACTGGCAGAGAATGAGAGACAGAAAAGTCATTGATTAAGGTAAGCACTACTTGGCAAAAACTAATACTGGTGAGTTGTCAACATTATTCTCATACTAATGCCCAAACACAACACTGTACCAGTTATTAGGAAGAAAATTAACTCTATGCCAGTAAAAACCAGGACATACGAGTATCCTGACAGGTTCAGAATCAGCTCTCAAGGTCTATATAAAATCATCAATATATAAAATAATTTGAATAGGAAGGCACCTCTGGAGGTTCCATGCTCTAATTCCTCTCTCAGAGCAAGAGCAAACTTCAGAAGTAGTTCAGATGGCCTAGAGTCATTCTCAGTTAAGCTTTGAATATGTTATTGTCTGTTATGTGTGCACCTCCTAATCATTTTGGTGACCCTCTGGAGTTGCGCCAGTACCTCAACATCTTTTTGATACTATCGGACCAAAAGCCAGTTCATGGGATCTCACAGGTACCAGACATCATTCCCTTGACCTGCTGGGGACTTTATTGCTTGTGCAGCCTTTTATAGGATTAGCCATAATTGCTGCTGTATATAAATCACTTTATTTCTTTGAATGATTTCTTCAGTAAGTGGACTGATAGATAAGAGTTAAAAATGTACTGTGAAATAGATATTTCTGGAATTTATTTGTCCATAAATGATATTTTAAAGCTCACCATTTCTTTATGTTGACATTTCTTTCTCGATTCAGATAACCAAATTCAGGTGTACAATTCAGTAACAGATGTTATTTGATATGCCCTAGACCTGAGACCTGTCTCCAACTACCACATGAAGGTGCATCTCTCATAGGTTTGTGATGTTTTATGGCTCTGTGTAGATGGCCTGGATAACTGAAGGATGAGTTCTTGTCTAATATCTAAATCTGGCTATATTCAGCCAGATTTACCAGTCTAAAATGGAAGTATTTAAAACTAGGTGTTCGAGGAATTAAAATAATTAAATTCACCAAAAGGATGTTTCATATCTCAACCTGCATCAGGATGGTTAAATCATTCCTTCCTCAATAGTATAACCTCATTACACTGCCAATAGGGAGGGCTTCAACAGCTAGGTACCTAAGTCCTAAATGGCTGGGGCAGGTAAAATAAATCCCATCTTGAGTGACCTAATATGTCATTAGCATTAGCTGAAGTCCTATCCATGGCTTTGAAAAATCTTCCTGACAATTGACACTGGAATATCAGATTCGGTTTGTGTTATGAATGTATTTATGTTGATATCCTTGTCTGGATTTTAATAGGTGACCAAGCTTTATTTATGTATTTATTGATTGATTGATTGTAGATAAATAACACACATTCTGTGGTAAGCTTTGGTTTTTTTATTATGTAAATCCAATAATCTTTCTCAGCAGTGTCTTACAGAAGATTCTATTTACATACATGAATACCTTATCTAAGACTGTATGCATACATATGATTTTCATTTAATATGAGATAAGTTATTTCTGCTTTGATTTTTGGTTTCAGGTTTTGCTCTTTTGTCCCCTTTTCTTGCATGATCATATGTATTTAAAAGGCACCATTAACATCTTGGATACACCATTTCAACTGAGTGGGCTACTTTCAAGTATTTTAAGCATTCAATAATATAATTCTAATAATGCAAGGAGTAAGGGTGTACTCTTTGGATTCTATTAGAAACTCTGCATCATAGTTCAAGAGCTCCCTCTTCTGACCACCAAAGCCCATCAGAATGGTAAGTCTTCATAAAGAAAACCTGCTCCTATCCAGAAAGGTAGTATAATAGTCCTATGCCTCTAAATGTTTGTATTATTTTGCCAAGATTTTTTCATATCCAAATCAAACCTAACAAACAGGTTTGTAACTTAAAGAACCCTCATACATCCCACCCCTTTTTAGTTAAGGGGTTTAGTTTAGTTAGTGTATACGAGCGTATCTATCATACTTCAGACTGACATCCAGGACCAGCAGGACAGTCTGGGGGCAGCTACCAACAGCCAATATTCTTGTTGAGATGCCATCCAAAGCTAGAAACTGGTTAAGAATGGAAGAAATTTTCCTTCAAATCTCCACTCATAATTAATTCAGAGATGCTCCACTTGACATCTGATGACCAGAAAATCAGGTGTTAGCTCTAGTTTAAAGTGTCTTCTCCCACTAGCATCCAACAAGGCCAGAAATTATATTATTCTCTTGTTACCACATTTTAGGTTTGGTTTTGGGTTTTTTTTTCTTTTTAATCGTTAAAATGCTTCTCCAGTATGTAGGGTCCGTTCTTTCCTTCAGTAATTCCTGAAGCAGGAGGGAAAGTGAATTGCAGAGCAGATATGCATACCATTGAAGTATTTCTCAAGCCTATGCCAAGGCAATTCATATGACTGGAACAAGGAATTCTTTAAAAGCTTGGCAACAGAGTGGTCCCAGAGCTACGTCTAAACCAATATATTTGAAAACATTCCTAGTCTCCCTGGGTTAGTCAGAGGAACTGCATGCTATAAACAGAATTGACTGAAATCCAGGAGGAAGTGTGCCCTGCATACCTGCCTGCACTTTGGCTTCTGCCAGAGAAGCCCAAGTTCTGGAGCTGAACAGGAACTTCAGGGCTCTCTGGCCAGATTTTTTTATGTGCACAACAGGCTACACTACATGCTAAAGAGCATATCCATGTGCTGGTATTGGAGATCATAATTTATATTGAATAAGCTAAATA
Organism: Nestor notabilis; assembly: GCF_000696875.1. Taxonomy (NCBI): domain Eukaryota; kingdom Metazoa; phylum Chordata; class Aves; order Psittaciformes; family Psittacidae; genus Nestor; species Nestor notabilis. Next base: position 22,303 of record NW_009937690.1, read on the forward strand.
ATTAACTTTATGAAAAAGCATCTTCTTGCTGTTAGATAGAAATGTTAAAAAAATAAAATTAAAAAGAAGGCTTTAAACTTAAACAGGGGAAGTTTAGGTTAGATACAAGGCAGAAGTTCTTCACAGTGAGGGTGGTGAGGCACTGGAATAGGTTGCCCAAAGAAGTTGTGAATGCTCCAACCCTGGAGGTGTTCAAGGCCAGATTGGATAGAGTCTTGGGTGACATAGTTTAGTGTGTGGTGTCCCTGCTCATGGCAGGGGGGTTGGAACTAGGCGATCTTAAGGTCCTTTCCAACCCTAACTGTTCTATGATTCTATGATTCTAAGAGGATGGAAAAGCAAAATCATTCAAATTATAAAGAAGAAAAAAGTAAAAACTGATCAGATGAATATACACAAGATAGTATACTTGAGCTATTAGGCAAACTAACTATAAAATTTATCAGGTTTTCTGACACCCTAATCTTTTCCAGTCATGACATCAGCCGTTAAAATATGTGAGCACCAGATTTGACCAGAACAGAAATGGCCTCTTTGTGAATCTATAGAAAAGAACTGTTCGGGGGCTGGAGTAAAAATCAAATCAAAACAAAACAAAATAAAGAAATCTCTACATGTAAGTATAATAGGAGGTCTCTGTTCTTTAAATGTTTGGCTTATTTTTGGTGTCTAAATGCTACAAAGAGGCAGGAGAGGCAACCCACGTCCAAAATCTTCCTATTGAGATACTAACACAAAAAGGACAAAAAGATTACTACTATGCCTAATTCTTGACTAACTATAGTGTGAGGATTTGGCCTACAAATATATTGATATGCATGTGTGTGCCTTAGCGTATTATTTTCATAGGACATAAAAAGTTAGCAAAAATGTGCACATATTAATTTGGTAAAAAGAGAGACCACATTGTAGGAAGATGTTTATTCATAAAAGTACTGTAATTTAGCTAACATTAAAATTCTACCAGAATTCTCTATTGCGTATTTTGAGAAGTTCATGTTTGTAGTATTTAGTATTATTTAACACCTGGAAAATGGAGATCCATAAATAAATATCTTCCTGTAGTTCTATTCTATTTCTATCGGAACTACTAATTAAGAGAAGAAAGAAAAAAATTGAAACAGTGAAAAAGTAGAAGACCAAATGTACGGTCAACTTAACCTTACAACATAAAACACAAAAAATGACATTGTATTCAGGTTTTCCTTTCTACCCATCTTAAGAAGCCAACTTCCTGTAGTTTTATCACAAAGTGCTATAAAAATATTAACAAGAACAGTACATTTTCTTTCTCTTAGAAACTTTGCTATTGACCTTACTCACATATGCTTGGCATTTTCATCCATCTGTCTTTAGCAGTAGTAATAACACACTGGTGAGTCATAAAAATGTTCTAAAGCAGCCCCCCTGCCAATCTGGTAGGTAAGAATATGTGGGATTTCACATTTCACCATTTTTTTCTACTTTATCTCATTTTCAAAAGACAATTATTTTCTTTTCCTTGGAACCACTTACTTCACCTATTAACAAATAACTTACAATATACCACTTTTATTTTCAGTGAAGATGCTGTGTAGCTGAAATTCTTTATTCAAATAATCCTTCAAGTTGTATTCTCAAAACATAGTTGAATTATGTTAATAAAGATAGCTTCAGCATAAGTTAGCTGAGGAAAAAAGGTGGATTTTCTAGAGAAAATAAAATCACTATCATCTACAATTTACAATCTTGTTAAAGGATTTAAAATTTTCCATTTAAAACTTCCTTTTAAAAAAATCATTTAGAATCATATAATCATAAAATAGTTAGGGTTGGAAAG
>NW_009937691.1:0-17208 GCF_000696875.1 Nestor notabilis
ATTATTATATAATTATTATTAATATATAAGAGTTAAATTTATAAGAGTTACAGGAGAACAACCCTTGCAAAGGTGTCAAAATCTCCCTTGAAACCTGGGGTTACTCAGCAATCAGGAAATGGCATCCAGGAGCTTCAAAACAGAATCAAAAGCTCAAACATGATGCTGGCAATAAACAAAATGCCTTGTTTTATAGAATCATAGAATCATGGACAGGTTTGGGTTGGAACGGACCTTAAAGCTCCTCCAGCTCCAACCCCGGGCAGGGACACCTTCCACTAGAGCAGGTTGCTCCAAGCCCCTGTGTCCAACCTGGCCTTGAACACTGCCAGGGATGGGGCAGCCACAGCTCCTCTGGGCACCCTGTGCCAGCTCCTCAGCACCCTCCCAGGGAAGAGCTTCTGCCTCAGAGCTCATCTCAGTCTCCCCTCTGGCAGGTTAAAGCCATTTCCAACACATGGGGTCTAACTCAATCTGTAATTAGAGGGTCTCACATCACATCTCTTGCTATCACAATGAATGAAGTCTCATTCTGACCTTCCAGTGCTGCCTGCATTTGGTTTTAATTTCTTCATGCTATTTTGTTCCCTTTCCATCTATAAGTTCCTTAGGAAGGGAATAAAGGGAGTGAAAAATCACTAAGAAGGGATTGTTGAATCTCATTGTGCCAAGCAACAAGTGGAGACAATGAATATCTGCTTATGAGTTACAAGGTGCCTGGTATCAGCTCATGTAATGGGATGTTCAGAGAACAATGGGAAATATTGAGATGACTAAACCAGTCAGTAACAAACCCCAACTGCAATTAATCCAGTGAGAAAACAGCTTTAGCTGCCTGCTGTCAGTTCAAAGTATCTTCACCGCTTCACCAAAAGCCACCCAGAATTGCCCCACGTACCCCACGACTGAATCCTGCATTCTTTTGCAATACTAAACCTTCTGTCACCTGGAAGCCTGTAGGGTGATATTTGAGTGAAAAGCAAGTCCCTAAGGTGTGTACTCCAGAAAGGGAAAAAATTGAGCTATTTTAGTGCTGTTTGCCCCATGATTTTGAGCTCTTTCCATTGCATCCCCCTCAGCAGATCTCCAAGACATACAGCGAACAGTCATGTAAAAGCCACTCAAGGATCCCTTGGGATGGGAGAAAAGTAGTCAGCACTGGCATATTACTACTTTCATGGAAACGATGGCCTGTGCCTGGTGCAACAGTTCATGCCACTGGGAAACATCCATACCTCCTAACCTAGAAACAGCACATGACAGAGCCATTGGTGTCCTCTGCAGGCTCACCCAGACTCCCGCTGCTCTGCTACAGCTTCATCCCAGCGCTGAGCACACTCAGCATCATTCCTGTCTCCAGCACTCTGCAGAATTGTTATTATGTTAATTAATTAAGCCCAGTATTTCCATTAACACACTGATCTTCAGGAATGTGGCGAATCCTCCCTGCTGCATCTCAGAGAGCTGCACAGGTCTGAAGACCTTTCAAAGGGTCACCTTGCAGGCATGCCATCCGGGGAAGAAGAAACCCTTTAGTCCAGCTGTGCTGGTACCCAGATTGCTCTGCCATTTGAGCACCAGTCTGAAGTAGTTTTCATACTTTCATTCTGCAGGTTTGCATCTAAACAGGTGAATTGCTGGAAGGGGAGAAAAGAGGAGCAAATTCTCTTTGCATTTACTCCAGAGGACACATTAAAAACCTGTTGGTACTGCAGCGCAGCAGGTAACAGGTTTGGTGCATACGGCAGAGCTCCCGGGGACTTGGGGGAAGAATTTGCATGCGATGAGAAGAGCAAGGATGAGGCAGATGGGTAAATGTGATGGGTCTCGGGGGGTTCCCTGGCACCCAGGCAAACCCACTGGAATTTCCAGGATGGCCACGCACAGAGGTTCTCTTCCATCCTGGTTTTGCTTTGGGTGCAGCACGCATGCAACAACAGCGAAGAGACCTCTCATGAAGTCATGGTCTACCCCACTGCAGAAGAGTATGTCCTTCTAAGGGTGACATCATCCTCATTATTAATTAGTTTATTTTCCTGGGTTCAGAGTCCCTCGGGACAATGAGGGATGGGACAAGCAGGAGGGTGCAGGGTGGACTTTGCTGCTCTCTGGAGCAGGGAACCCACTCCCAGGACTCACTGTGGGCTGGAGGAGGGAGCAGCAGCCTGTTAGATGTGAGCCCTGTCCTTTTCCTTTATGAGTCAGTATAAGCTGGGATTATTCTGCAGGGCTGTCAGAAGCTTGGCAGAGCCACGGAGCCCCTGGGCATTTGCTGAAACCAATTCAACTCACCATGGAAGAGCCAACTTGTTATTTATCTAAAGCTATTGTTCGCTCTGCAGTGTACTCGCATGGGCTCTCCGCCAGCAGAGCGGGTGAGGGAAGGTGTGAGGCTGTCTGTGTTTACAGATAGAGAATTATCAATTCTCTATTTCCTGCCGTGTTTTATGGCGGTGCGTAGCACTGTCATCTTCCTTGCCAGCCCTGAGATGGGGGAAGCAAAGCAACTGCCTGTTTGGAAAGACACCTTTCTGCAACACAGGGAGCCCTGAGCAGCAAGTCAGTGCAGGTCCTGGCAGGGCGGGGAAGCCTTTTGCAAACTCATGGGAAAATAGTTCCCGTGTGATGTGAAGCTCATTACCAAAGTCAGTGCATGACTTTTATTGCTGATTCTACCAGATGCTTGGCTGAGCCCATTTTAATCTCTTTCAAGTGGCACGGACCTAATTGGTATCTTAGAATTCCTCTTTGCAGCAGGAGCCTGATCCAAAGCCTCCAAATCGATGAGGAGCCTCCTGCCAGCTTCAGTGGATTTCAGAGCTGCTTCCCAAATAGCCTCTATGAACTCTTGCATGGATGTAGCTGACCTGATCGCTCCTTGATCTCGGCAAAGCGCCGTGTCTGTGCCTTAAGAGCTGCTTTCTCAGACTAAAACCTGTGTCCCCATCTCAGATGTTCACCAACCTAAGTCAGAGACCTCCATGTCTAACTCTGGAGCAAACGTGGCCAAGGGAATGGAGTTCCCCATGTTGTTGTCTGTCTGCTGGATGCAGCGATCAGTGAGATAGGACGCATAGCAAGGGAGAAGTGAGGCACTCTGCTGTCTGGAGATGAGGTGACATGTCTGAAGGTGAAGGTGATGCTATTACATAGTCTGTGGTTTAAGGAGCCACCTGACAACAATCTCATAACTTTTGCTGATGCCACTATGTGTGGAGGGAGCTCTCCCTATGCAGAACAGCGTTAGTGAAAGGAAATAATCAATCTCTCGCCTTCAAACCTCATAAACCACCCAGATTTCCTAACACCCTCTATTGCGTCTGCCCACTGCTCGGGGGTGTTTGCATGGGGCAGGTGGGCCAGGTCCACACCTCCTCCCTTTAGGAGTGCGCAGCAATGCTGGAAAAGACAAGGAAGTCCCTCAAAGCAGGGTGGAGACAGAAAGCAGCAATTCCCTCTGCACTGCAGATCTGGAAACCATTTCCACAAGAACCAAGACTTCTCCCTGTGGGACCCAAGAAGTCGGGGCAACTTGGTAGGTCTCTTCTTTCAGCCAGAGACCATCACACACTGGCAGTGTTCTGCACTCATAGGATGCAGGAGGATGCTCACGTGCAGCCAGGCAATGCCAACATCCTGAATTTTACCCTGAACTTCTCCTCCCTGCTGTGAAATGAGTCTGTATGATTGAGGCCAAGCCTTGGGAGCCATTCATTCATATGAAAACAAGGAGAGGAGGCACCAGGAGGAAAGCCAGCAAAGATGAGTGCTGATAGCACAAAGGTGCTCTTATCAGACCCAAGGAGTAAGGGCTTTCCTCCCCTGGCAGCAGCAAAAAACTGCCTTTAAATTAACAAGATTTTGTGGATCCCCAGTTCTCAGCCTGCAGTATGGGACCACTTTAGGAACATTAACTGGAATATCCAAGAGTCACACAAGACAGATAAATACAAAGAAACATCTTTAACCTCTTCTTTCAACTGGAATAAGACTGGTGCTAGAGAGAAAGTCAAAATGGCATTATCCCAACCATGACAGTGAGCCCTTTCCTGGCTTTTTCTTCCATAGAACCTTCAGTTTAACAGGAAAAGCCCCTCTCCTCCTCCTGCTTTCCAGAGAAGCAGAAGCACAGAGGCAAGTTTTCTCTGGAAGCCCCGACAATCGCACTCCAATCTCAGTGCTGCCTTTCCACGTCGGAGGCTCTCCCAGATAACTGGGTGTTTCTGACTTGTGCATCTAAGGACGCGATCAGTTCATTACCTGGCTCTCATTTTTCCCCTTGCAATTTGTTTGTTTCTAGAGCAGCAGACAGAGAGAAGTAAAGGACTCCGTATAAACACGTCAGGAGCAGGTTTCTCCCAGGCTGGAGGGCAAAGCACAGGCAATGCAACATGACAGCGTCCCACCCTGAGTGATGGGTGGGGAGAACTCTTGATGCTGCTTGCGAAATGCCGTAGCTGCTGCCTGCTACGCACTCCATTGCAGGCAGAAAAATTGCAAAACCAGCAAATATATTGTTTATCTATTTCTGAACTGCTCTTTCCCACCTCTCCCGGGTCCTGCTTTGCCCTATGCTTTTTCATCAGGTTCTTGATGCAGCTGAGATTTAGGTCAGGATGGTTCAGCTTGTTCTGGTCAGGGAAGGTAATGTCCAACTTGTTACTCTAAAGCATAAACCCTCTTGCAAAACCTCACACGGAGGTGAGGGTCTTACCAAGCAGTGATGTGCAACAACTATAAATCTCTGTTGTCTTTGATAAGATTGCCCAAACCATTCTGTTTTGGAGATTCTTTTAAACTTGAATGTGTCATCTCAGCAAATGACGAATTTTCTCCTGGAATCCTTATGGAACAAGCTCCCACTGATGATGAGACATCTTTGTCCACAGAGGCAAAGTCAGCGAGGGATGGCAAGGAGCGTTTCCTTCTCGTGGAGAACACCTCTCGTGCAGATAATGCATTTGGGAGAGAAAGCTCTGCAACTTTCTCCCATAGAGGACATTTGTTTAAGGATCTACATAAGGTTTCTAGTGCAGAGGGATCACCGAAGTGTGTTTTTCATTAGTGCCATAACGGCACTAAACAGAAACCAAGCTGGGTGGCCAGTGCAGAAGAGCCCAAGACACCAGCAGCGATGGCTGAGGAACGCAGTGGTGAGCACTGGTAGCCTACTAGCCACTGACCCCTGGCTTTTATGTGCCAGGATCCAACTCAGTTCTAACTGCTTTAATAAGGACAGCATCAGACAAGCCTGGAGACATCAGACACCTTGAGTACTGTGTCCAGCTCTGCAGTCCTCAGTACAGGAAAAACATGGAACTGTTGGATAAGGTCCAGAGAAGGGCCACAGGAATGATCAGATGGATGGAGCACCTCTCCTGTGAGGAAAGACTGAGAGAGTTGGGGTTGTTCAGCCTCGAGAAGAAAAGACCCCAGGGGGAACTTATTGTGGCCTTTCAGTTCTTAAAGGGACCTATAAGAAAGATGGGGAGGGACATTTTAGCAGGTCCCGTTGTGACAGGATGAGGGGTGATGGTTTTAAACTAAAAGAGGGAGATTCAGGCTGGATGTGAGGAAAGAATTCCTTACAATGAGGGTGGTAAAACACTGGCCCAGGTTGCCCAGAGAGGTGGTGGATGCACCAACCTTTGAGACATTCAAGGCCAGGCTGAATGTGGTTCTGGTCTAGATCTAGATGAAGATGTCCCTGCTCATTGCAGGGGGTTTGGACTAAATGCGTTTTGAAGGTCCAGTATTGCTGCAGGTGGGAATTAAGCCTCAGAAGGCCTTTGCTGGTGGCGTACATCCTGGCTCCACATACTGCCTTCCCTTGGGGTTCCAGCCATTCCAGTAGTTTCCAGCAGGTGGGATTTGGCTGCGCCTGCACTTGGGGTGAACAGCACACTTGCTGCAACCCAAGGCCATCAGACTGTGACCATGGCTCTGAGCCCAGTGCTGAAGAAATCCCATTTTTGGGGTGGCGTTGAGGTGTCAGAGTCAAGGATACAGTTCACGCTGAGACTTCTGCCATGACTGCAACGCTCTAGGTGTCCAGTTTAGATTTCTTAAACCTCCCTCGGGTTTGCCAGTGTAAACTGTGGTCACACTGTACCTACTGTGGGACCTCAGGCACTGTTCAGGCCTTACATCAGGAGGTGGCATAGCCAGCTCCTGTAGTTGGATGGCTTTGGCAACTGGTCATAACTCACATCATCAGTAGGGTGACAAATGTCTCTAAGGGTCTTCTGGGTTCAACAGCACCCAACACAGAGAGCTTTGCAGTCGCTCATGTCCCCATTACTGATTCTCACTGTGGTCACTGTGCAGATGGGACTGGGCACTTCATGCCTGAAGGCTGAGCCAACCCCTGACACATGAACCAAGGAAACACTGCAGCCAAGTGCAAACCTGCTGCCCTCAGAGAGCCTGTTCCTGGAGTGGTCCCACTGCTTTCAGTGTTACCTACACTGATAACAACTCATTGCAATGCTTAGTTATAGAGATGATGAAACCCCGCAAGAGGAATAAACACAAAGTAGTCTTTGTAAATCAGAGACTTCAGTCAGAAGTGCTGACTGAGCCAGAGAGAGCTCAGCTCCCTCCAGAGCTATCATTTCATTTGCTCTAATATTTGAACATTAGTATCATAAGGTTGGGAAGAAAACTCCAAAGCAAAAAGCTTGAGATTTCCAAGAAGACACAAAACAAATCAAAAGGAGGAAGTCAGGAATACTAGTCTTTAAGAGCTGTGGGTGAGACAGGATACCTTCTGACACTCAGTCACCATCTAAGGCAATGCTTTAGATTAAGGCAGTCTAAGAGCAGTGTCTAAGTTGCAATGCTATGGAGCAGCAACATGGATATGGATTGTCTGTCACACCTTTTTGACTCCAGAAGTACTAAAAGTAATTTTTCTGAACACTATACTGGGTCATTTCCCTGAAATATATGAATTTGCTTGTGTATCTCAAAGGACTTTGCGACTCCTCAGAAACATTGACAGCGCCAGCTCCAGCTGGAAAGAAGAGCAGCAATGTCCTCTTCAAACACTGATTTGCTTTATCTTTGTTTCCATGTCTTACAACCCAGGAACCTGCACAGACTTCAAACAGGTCTGTAGACAAAAGTTCATGTTAACCCAAGCTGGAGGTTGGTCGTGGATGTGTGTAAACCTGTAATACTCTTCTGGAAGAAGCAAAATGGAGGAGGTTCCTCAGTGTGGTTGGGGAGTATGATGTCTGTTAAGCTTGTTAAGCAGATTTAGGCTTGAGGTTATATGTTCCAATGTGCCAATGGCACTTGGGACTCATCGCCCCTAACTGCAGCCATCTACCTGTTAGGTGACTGCTCTGATCCAGCTACCAGTGGAAGGAGATAGGCATCCAGAGGGGCTGATTCATCCTGACCTGACAGATCTCCAAGATAGAGGAGATGAATCACCTCCTCGTACCTCTCTCTTTGTTGGCTATGGGAGGAGTCTAGACTACTTGTTAAGACTAAATGGCTGATTTTCAGATAGACACAGTTAGGTAAGACACTTTTTACTGTGAATCCTTCACAAGCCCCAGTCCCTTTTTCTAAAGTAACCCAGGTCCTGAATACCTTTACCAGAAATTTCTAGGATGAAAGGCTTGTGAGACACTTAGGTTTGGAGAAAGACCTTCCCTCAATGGCAAATGCAGAAGAACCCTTCAGTTAAAAGCCATGAGCTACGTAAGTCCCTGGTGAACCAGGAGTGACTGAATTGCTGTGTCCATAGTGTCTAACAGAGGCCCTGATCTTCATAATCATCTTGCAAGCTGTTCCCCAGAACACCGACATTGCTGGACTGAAACCCCCAGCAGCCAGTGGCATTTCTAACCACCTCCATTTGTGCCTCTGTTGTAATGATTGGGGAGAAGATCAGGAGTGAACAAAATTAAGCAATAATCCTCACATCAGCAACACTAGCTGCAGTACCACCTTGCCAGCATGAGCATGAGCTGGAGGGGCAAATGCAGAGCTAGGGCTTAGCTTCCTTTCTAACAATAAACCCCCAACACCTAGAAACTTCTGGAATGGTTGGGTCAGAGCAGTTTTGCTTGGACAAAGCATAATAAACTCCATTCAGGAATTACAATATAGAAAAACAGCAATGTATCATTGAACCAAAACATCATAATCACAGAATCATAGAATGGTTTGGGATGGAAAGGACCTTAAATCCATCCAGTTCCTACCCCCGTACCATGGGCAGGGACAATCATTCGACTTATGAAGCTCAGAGTCTCCACTTCTAGCTCAGGAGGTCTCTTGGTTGCAACTCTCTGGCCACAAAACCACTCTGTTTGCCATGCTTAGACCATTCTGAAGTGGCCCAGCTCTGCCTTAGTGATGGAGACAGGACACGTGGCTGGCTGGACCTCTGCTCTGACCCATCATAGGCACCCTTTTGGTCTTACACTGGGCAGAAACACCACTGTCTGGTTTTAACCAGCTCAGCAAAGGACACTGAAACAAGTCATCAGGCAGCCTGTAAATAGAAGTTTCCAAAGCCAATGCTCCGAGTCTTTCCTACTGAACATGCAGCAGGCAGCAAATCCAGTGATGCAAACCTAGCAAGCAATGTCACTGCACTGAAGCAAGCATGCTACACCAAGGCCATCAGGAAAGACAACATATAAATCTTTTGGAAGCTGAAGAATGCTGTGAATAGGCAGAGAACCTGGCAACTACCAGGAGCAGCTTCAACCCTCTATGCGCTCAAATCGAACGTAAGCACTCTTCCTGGTTCAACCCTTTGATGGTTGACAGGAAGCTGCTTTACAGCCCCAGAGTTGTTGAAGGAAGCCCTTTCTTCTACCCATATTCAAATCCCAGATCTGTGCATTGCTTCTTTCTACTTTATAGCTAATGAAAACCAAGGAAGAACAGAATACAGGTCCGAGGTGGAGAAGCAACACCAGCACAAGTTTCCTAGTAGACTTTGGAGTGGTTTGGAGTTATTCCACTGTAACAGGAGTCTGTCACCAAGGACAAGACCAGGACCTCTGTGGGCTGTATAAACTCAAGACTGCACAAAGACAAGTGCAATATCCCCTGTGCTTTTTCTGGCAATCTGCAATATTTTCTTCGGAATCACTATGGGAGTAGTGGACCACCTCTTTTCCAAGCTCAGAGAATATCTGCAAAGGGTCTGCACTGGCTTTGCAATTGGGAATAGCAACACAGTTGTAATGCAAATCCCCTGATCATCACTACTCAACCACATTGGTGTCAGTCACATAGGAATTTTGGTACATGGAAACAGAAATAGACACTCTTGCAGGTGGGCAATGGATGTGCTCCAAACTTGAACTGAGTTGTAAGACTCTGAACCCATGACTGACCCTACAGAAAGCTTCAAACCTCTTGTGCCATGTGGATATTAATCCACAAAACCAAACTAGACCTTGTCCACACTAAAATCCTCAATCACATACAACATATATATAGGGTCCTCAATCATCCTCTTCCATTGCACTGAATTACTAAGACAGACATAGCCATGCATAATCTCTCTCAGGCAAGCTTCTGAAGTGCTGTGACCCTGCTACATGATTGTTCTGGCTAGAGGGTGCTTTCTGCACAGGTTACCTCAAGAGTATGCCACAGTTCCCAGATAAAAGAGTATCTTACCGGATATCCCCAGTTGCTGTTTCCTGTTTGGGTTTTGGTGTAATAGCTGCCCCGGGATGTCCCATAGCCATAACCATCAGCTAAACCATCATACATGGAACCTGTAAGTGAAAAAAGCATGGTCAGCAGGAGAAAGCAGTCCCAGCAGGCACTCCTTCAGAGCACAGCGCTCTTTGCACCAGTGGGTTTAGCTCCTGAAGATAACAGAGGTAGAAACCTTAACAGGAACACAGGAAACAGTAAGTTGCACCATTGCCATCACAGACAACTCATAGATGATGTTTATTTCAAATGAGCTCTTGGAAATTCCAGTCCTCAGACCACAAGCAACAGCCTAAGGTCTTCAGCACAAACGACCGAGTGCCATAAGATCTACAGTGGACAAGGTCAGAGAATGGCCCAACGTCTTAGGTCTTTGCTATATGAAAGGAACTGGATGATAGTTTGTGCTACACATCCTGGAAGGTCTGAACCGGGAACATTCTTCCCTTATTCTGACTTGGAGGTAAATAAAATCTGCCTCTTCTCTGAAGGCAAAACCCACCCCAGAGCCTTTCACCAGCCTGGGTTTCCTGGTCTGAATACTAACAAACAACCACATCAGCACAAGCAACCTGAGCAAGGCTCAATAAATAGTAAATAACTAACACGACGGGTAAATGATGGTCAAGTCTATTTAACATCTGGGGATCTGAAATAGTCAAACACTAAAAAACCTCTAATTTCACTGCCTTAAATTTCAATCTCCAGTCTCTGAAAGATCACTCTGTGTACTTGTACTTTCTTCTTCTGAAAATGTATTAAGGTCCTTCATTGTCTTTGAGGTGCTGGGGAGATACGTGAGACCAGATCTCAGACATGTTCTGTAAAGATGCAGATACCTTGGATTGGGAGCCATTTGCGCTATTTCTCAGTGCTTTATTCAGTGTTTGGATTTACCTATCCCAGCCCTACTAAAAGCTCTTCCAGCTGTCTCTCACCAGTGCTTTGGAAATGCAATCCTTGGATACCTCCTGAAAGTATTTTACTCAGTGCTACATTCATCACTAGAAGAAAAAAGTGAAGTGAGTCATTCTCTTCCCATGCTAGAATTCCCTTCACCCCTTTCAGATGGTCCAAAAGAGTTTAAGGTCATTTAAGTTTCGTTTTCAGAAGTGCTCAATAATTGTGGCATCCCAAGTCCCGTTATGAGGAAGTGCAAACCCTACACTCCAATTAACTTCCAGGGGAAGCTCTGAATGTCTAACGAAGTACAAAATCAGGATGTACCTGTCTTAAGTTATGCACCTAAACTGGTGGGTAATGTCAGAAATATCCTAATCTCTCTGATTGTTTGATAAGACTCATCTCTTAGATAAACTGGATAAGCTCGACCACAAAGGCCCTGAAGCCACTCAGGTCTTCTACAGCCACTGATCCTTGGAATAAATCTAGTTTATTGCCTGGCCTGGGGCATCCAGAACCTGTTATGGTGATTTGGTTTGTGGCTAAAAATTCTTGCATTTTCTCAGGAAGATGATTCCTGCAGATGTGGTACAAATAATGAGATTTGCTTTCTATTGTCAACAAGAGAAGAGCAAGGCTGCATGGACAGCAGTGTCTGAAGAACACCACTGCATGCAGAATAACCAACAGCAGAGTAGTTTCACAGACATATACTTGTGCAGAAAACCACAGGATCTTGTTGCCCTTAGTCTAAAGACGTGGTGGGCATTGTTCCCTGTTAATATCTCTCCAGCCCTGAGAGATCTATCAAGATATATCTTCATATTAAGATACAGATTTTCATATATCTTAATGATAGATATCTTCATATATCTTAAGTTGCACAGAACTTGCTGATAGGGCAAGGAAATGGCCATTGACATGCAACTGGAGATACAATTCAGCTGTGCCCTTCAGCTTGTGCTTCCCTCACCACCCTGACATTTCCTGGGAACTCCAGACCAGGACATTACTGCTGGGCTTCAGCAGAAGCAAGACAGGGCTTGAAATGATAAGTTTGGGCCAAGTGATTCATCAGGAGACAGAATTAACCAATAGCCATAGTTCTGAGCACAAAGATAAGACAATCTCGTGGTAACAGTTTCTGGGTATTCCTTCTTACAGTCAACCTCTTGTTCTGTAGGAACATCATGGAACTGCAGGTGGGAGCGCTTGGGAGCACTTTCCTGACAGCAAATTGGAAGTAAGGGTTTCTGGACATGAATCACAGGTTAATCTGACCAGTCGTCCCTGGGGACCATGCTTTTCCTTTCAGGATCCATTCTTGCCATGCACTGCACTCAAGATTTTGGGGTTGAGTAAGGAGACACCAAAAATAAGCCAGTTTAGGCACATTTCTTGTATGAATTCACTGCTACATTGCTCAAGAGAGCAGGCGGTTCATGCAAGTTTATGTTCTTCAGTGGTTGAAGAGTTGCCTTCACCTCCAAGAACTTGTATATGAGAGCTTATAAATACATAATTATACATAACCTCAAATGTTCAAGGCATTTTGAAGCCGCTTTGCTGGCTGGAGAAGGTGCTTCTCCTGCTACCACACAACTGTGGTTTATTGCTTGGAGAGCTCAGTCTGAAGGCCAAGAGGAACCTGGGGATTTTCTGATGGAGTTAGCTAAGAAAACATCATTATTTGTTTAGCCCTGCAACGTTAGACACTTCTCTGCCTGGTTCATCTTGAGAGCCACCTTGAAGGTGTATCACCAGCCCTTGGGGCAAGGAAGGATATTCTTCTTTTCAACCACCTCAAGGGTAAAAACCATACAAACTGCTCACAGGTCCTGAGAATCTGGATAAAAACAGACTATCTCCTGAACAAAGCATTTGTGGAAATGCTATTTGGGGGAGAGGCCTCTGTGGTGCTTTTTTGTAGCTATGTCCCTGAGCCCCATTTGTTGTCATCCAAGAAGTTCAGGTTCTGAAATGACCTTGGACAAACGCAGAGACAATTAAAACCACTGTATTAGTAGTAGATAACAGGTAGGACAGAGGCAGAAAAGACATGGATGAGAATCACCCAGATGAAGCACAGCCTCCCAATGACCATGCTTGTGGACAGAAGACACTGCCGAGGGCTGCTCAGGTATTGGCTGGGCTGTTGATGTGACCCCTCTCTCCCAATCCCCCCAAACTGTCATTCACCCAAGGCATTTCCTTCCAAACCTGATCAGTTTAAACTCTCATTGAACTTCAGTGGGACAGTTCATGAGGGTAAAAACTAACTACAACGGGGCAGGATTGCAAGATGTGGCACTTGCTCACTGTGAGCCTTGACCTCCTCCTCCTCCCTATAGCTGTTATCGATCATTGAAGAGCAAACTGACACTTCCATCTAACCCAATATGCCTGTCCTTGATGAGTTATTTACTTTCTTCAAAGGCAGCTTTACACCCCTTGAAGCTAAGAGACTGATGGCAAGGAGAAGAATTAAATGCCATTTTCCCAGCATGACAGTGTAAGACTTCAGAGGACACATAGAGCTAACAGGGAGCATTGTGGAAATGGATGCACATTAATAAATATTAATCTATGACAGGGAAAGGCAAGACAAGAACCAGTCACTGGTAGTGCAGGCTAAACAAGTTAAATAATAAACTATGCACGGCTTTAAAACAGTAAAGATGATTAAACATAGAAAAGGCATAGTAAGAGAAGAAGGCCTGTGGGAGACACAAAGCAAAGCCTGGATGCCTCACAGGTGAGAAGTGTCAGTGAAGTTCCAGAAGCTGAGATTCTTGCAGGAATGACCCAACTTCGTTTCTGCCTTCTGGCCTATGAGCTAAAGGGGTTTAGTATTGTTTCTATACCGATAATCTAAGGTTTACGGAACAGTGGATGGCTTTCGCTAAACCATCTCAAGCCAGAAGTCTTTAAAACGCTTACTATCCCCCAAATCTCCTCTTCATATCAGAGTAACGACCCTGCCTTAGAGCTAAGTGGGATCCTACTAGAGCTAGGTGGGATTTCTCCCCTCTCAGCCATGCCAGCATAACAAACATCTAAATCATAGCTCAGCTGTGAGGCAGTTGGATATGATGGACCCTGGTTGGGTTTCCTCAGGTCTTTTCTCCCTGATATACCCTCCCAGCCAGTGATGAGTTATTGGCAAAACTCCTCTTTAGCCAGAGGACTTTGCAGACTAGTGCTGTTGGCTGTGAGGAGCTTTTTCAGCTTGGCCTGGCCTTGTCTCTTGCCACTGGAATTCATTTTCCCTGGAAATTTGCATGACTCACAAATTCAGAGGGAGCCATCCAGTGAGCTATTCTCATGGTGAGAAGGGCAGATACACCCTAGGACAGAGGCCAAAGACCCAAACCCAAGGATGGCAGACTCCACAGACCCAAAACTCTGCACCCATCCTTGAGAACACCCATAGCTGCTCTGCTGAGAAAAGGCCCCGCTGTGGGTGCAGGATTATGCTGCTTGTGGCTGGTTTCTGCTCACTGCCCCAGCCCAGTGCACACCAGTTTGAGCCCAGATAGATCACCTTCCCTGCTGTGGCTTCTGCCACGTATTGAGTGACACCAGATCATCAGAGAGTGGCCACATCACCTTGATCTGGTGGGCTCCAAATAACCAAGTAATTTTATGTATCCATCAATTAACAGGACATTGTGGGAACGTCTGTCGACCCTCTAAAGAAACTCCAGTTATGGGATACAACAGTGCCCATCCCTGCTACATGCAGGAGGGGTCCATATCCATGCTCCCACCCTACACAGAGAAGCACACATGTCCCTGAAGCTGAGGGAAGCTCTGCGTTATGCTTCAGTTCCTGCCCAATCCACAGATCAAAATGCAGCAACAGGCGGCTGGATGTGGACCAGCACCTGAGCAGACACATGCAGGAAACTGCCTGGGTGCAGGGGGAACAAAGGACCTGAACATTCTTCAAGGGGCTTTGTGAATTCCCCAGCTTGTGCTGCCTTTGAGGAGCATCTCTGAGAAATCATGGAGGGATGCGGGTAGCTGGGACTGGAAGAGCATTTGGACAAACACATCCACAGTTGGCTACAGCCCCATGTAGCCTGTTGGTAGGAGACATTAGTGCTTCTTATTAGGTCTGCTCAGCTAACCTCTGTACCAGCAGCTATACCTGAAAGTTGACCCACTCAGGCTTCAGCCCAGGAGAAAACACTGAGAATAAATGGCAGCTGCTTTGGGATTCTATCCGGGAATGCACCGAGTGCAGCCACCAGGACCTTCCCACCGACCAACCTCCCCGCGGTGGGAATGAGGCGGCCTCAGCCCCATGTTTGGAGGCAGTTCCTGGGAGCTGGATGTGACTCAGCTTCCCTGGGACACAGAAACCAGAGCTGCACGTTTCCACGCAATTCCCATTCCCAGGCATTTCCAGCAGTGTCTGGAGGAGGGATTTACCTTCAGCCTCGAGCCGAGATGGGCAGCTTAAGAATTCGCCTCTTTGGGTTTTCCCCTTTCCCAGAGGTTTCACCTGGGATTGTCTCCAAGAGGAACAATCCCCCTTTGCCTCCCTTCCTTCGTGTTATGGGCAGCAGTGGGAGACATCTCTCTGCCTGCTTCCCCTGGAAATACCCCTCTGCTGGAAAGGCAGTAGCCCAGTCCCCATCCAGAGCCTCTCATCTCATCCTGGTTTGTAGTTTATTTTGTCAGGTCTGGCACCACAGCACCTCAAGCAATAAACCCTCCTGAGGCAGGAGGAGATTTGCATCTTCCATTTTGGTGGCAGGAGAAAGTTCTCCTTGCCCTGTCCCCCACGTACCCCTGGGAGTCTACGTCCACAAGCACACAAATAAAGAGAAAGCAGGGATTTGTTCCTGGCAGTGTCGCTGCATCCACGTCACCCACTGTGAAGCTGCTCTATTCCCTCCATTGTAAGAATTGCAATGCACACAGCCAGGATGGCTCCAAGGGCAGCACCACCTCAACCGCAGCCTAGTGCTGCCCCCACTTCTCTTGGTAAACCAGCTCAGAACGTGTGTCTGCACCATTCCACTTCATCAGCACTGGATTCAGCCTCATGATCCAGCTTGGAATAGCTGTGGGGCAAGCCATAGTCCCCAAAAGAGGTGGCAGAGACTGGCCCAGCTCACCCAGCATCCCAGCAAACACCCCTCTACATGCTGCCCACTCCAGATGTGGCTGAACGGTTCGGTCCCAGCCACAGCACCCCCCTGTCCCCCAAAGCCTTGGGAATTCCTCTTCCCTGTGAACTGAGCCAGGGCAGTGAGCTCACTGCAGCTGCTGGGAAAAGCACCTCCAAGAGCCGGGAGGTTTTGCACTGTGGCTGTCACAGCCCTCTGGGTTTGCAGCTCCGGGATGGGAAAAGCTGGGGTTTACCTCCCAGTCTGCTTTCTGTGGGCACAAGGACAGCAAAGAAAACAATCTGCCAAGCCTTGACCCCAAGAGGAAGGTGTTCCTGCAGGAAACCCGGCTCCAGGACTCAGAAGACTACTCGTCTTCAAAGGCACAGACTCAGTGCACAGAGGTGGACTGGCTGCCCGCACCCTGACACCCCTTTCAACCCATCTGCAAAATGGAAATGTTCCAACTGAACCAAAATGCAAGCCGCTGTAGTAAGAAAAGGACAACGCTCCTCCTAACTCATCTCCTTCCTACCACTCACACCGGGGTGTCCTGGAGGCTCCCACACTTCTCGCTCTACAAATGGGACATGCGCTGGGAGCTTCAGAGGCAAATCCCAAGCTCAGGTCAGTGTCCTGGGCGCAGGCGGAGCTGCCCAATGCTCAGGAGACAGCTGAGCCCCTGCTCGTGGCCAGCTCCTGGCCCCATAGCACAGTGGGTGGCTTTGACCATCCATGGGAGGGGATGGGGCTGGTGGAGGATTCCAACCACGGGGGCATTTGCAGAGGAAGGATCTGCAGATCCTCCTTTAGAGCCAGGGGGCAACTATTGAATAGCACCACCCTGAAATGTCCAAGTGCCTCCAGGATGCGGAGCAGCGCAGCACTCCTGGGAGGTGAGCTCCACTGGGAGGGAGTCAACGCATCCAGCTCTAACCCTTCCATCCAGTGCAAAAGACCTCAGCATCCCCTGGATAACCTGTGAGAAATGCAAACCAGTCTGTCCCTCGCAAACAAAACCCCATAGAAGCACCCCATAGCATCTGCTCTGTCCCCAGAGGGGAGCCCCTTGCTGTCCAGAGCACAGTGGGGTTTTACCTCGGTTGGAGTGTCCCACGCTCGACGACACGGATGACTTTTGCTTCTGCCTCTTCACCGTCATCATCACTTGCTCTTGGACCCGCTGTTTGCCCGTGCCCTTAGTTTTCAGCTTGTGGTCCGAGGGCAGAGCCAGCGTAGAGCTGGCCTGGTCTTGGAAACACTCATATGCCAACGCTGTTTTCAGCGGAGAGTGGAGCATGGCTGCGAGCAGACCGTGGGGCTGGGGACAGGGGGCTGCACTTCACCTGAGCGCACACGACACAAGGCGACGGCAAAGGCTGGGGTTAATCTCCTGAACCCCTCCTTGCCATACGTCCCCCAGCCAAGGGTGTCCGAGGGCTCCTGCTCCCGGCTCGGCTCCGCGGGCGGGGGGGCGGGGCCCCCC
>NW_009937691.1:17239-40263 GCF_000696875.1 Nestor notabilis
CCCTCCGCCAGACTGGATATACAGCCCTGCCTGCACACACCCACCGCTCCCCGCTGCAGGGCACACACAGCTCCCGCTGCCCTCGCCCCACATCTGCCTCCCCCAGCCTGTGCCGGCACCCACTGTGGGCAAGGGGATCGTGTGGGTACCACCGGGGACCAGGCAAGGCTGGGAGGCAGGAGGGGTGGCAGTGGACATCGCCCTTCCTTTCACTGTGAAGGTGCTTGTGGGTGAGGCTTTGTGGGTCTGGGTAGGGAATAGTGCTCTTTGGTGGATGGAGAGCTGGAGGATCTCCCACACAGCCTGCTCGGCTTGTATTTTATTATTTCCCTTTGTCTAAAGTGAATCAAAACGGTGTCTCAGTGCCAAGAGCCTGGGGACACCCCTGCTAGTAGAAGGCAGCATTGAACACACCATGGGTCAGAGCAGCATCACTGCCCACAGTGCCCATTCCTTCCTGGGCATCCAGCCTCCATCCTGCCGAGATGCTCCTCCCTTGGTCAGGGTGTCCAGCTCCCCATTTGCTTGCTCTACCTGCCCAGGACTGCAGGGTCACCTGCACAGCACCTAACGTAGAGGTCATGGAGGGTCCTGCTGTGGTCATGGGGGTGAGACCTCTTCCCAAAAGGGGTTACCTTTTCTTCATGGACATCCATTGGATGAACGAGGGCAGGCACCAGGCAAAGAGTTGGGGCAACCTTTGCAAGTAACTTGGGGTAGCACAGAGAAAAAGAGGACTTTTAGGCAGTGGAAGAGAAGATAAAGTGGCTGTACAAGAAATGACATGTCGGGTTACGAATCCGAGCAGAGAATTCTCCCTCTGCCAAGCCACACTGCAGCAACTCGCCTGCAGAGAACCGAACACCTCAGTGCTGGTGTGACCAGTTTCAGGTCGAAGCAAGAGCTGACAAAGCTCCTGCCAAGCCACGAGAGGCTGATACAGGAGAAGAGGTACAAACCCCAACTGCAGGGAGGCCGAGGGCAGAGGCTTCCCGTGTCTCCCAGGACAGCCCAGAGAAGGGTCAGGAGGA
Source organism: Nestor notabilis (assembly GCF_000696875.1). Classification (NCBI taxonomy): domain Eukaryota; kingdom Metazoa; phylum Chordata; class Aves; order Psittaciformes; family Psittacidae; genus Nestor; species Nestor notabilis. The sequence goes on from NW_009937691.1 coordinate 18,271, forward strand.
ACGGGCTCCTTCCCACTGTCCCATGGAGGGTAAACCCCATGGACAGGACTGTGCGGTTTCTCTCTGGTGGGAATCATCAGTGCCCAGGCTCTGCCCACAGGCCTGGTACTTTCAGCACCCATGTGCTGGGTCCCTCCTTGAAAGGAGAAGGAAAGCACTTTGTTTCATTCAGGTTTTGTGTTTCTCTGGTGGCCTGTGAACAGTATTTTGTATTTCATAAGAACAAGAGCAGTATCAGAAAGCACAGGGCATGTTCCTGGGGAAGATGAACACTGTGCACCTTCTTCTGATGCTTCAGGATGCTCCTCCAGTGAAACCCAACAGCAGAAACTCAAGCTTTGTCATTGAGACACAGGACTAGAGCAACTAGAGGGTAATTACCTTTAGTTCCCATTTCCTGACACCTCACCCAAGGGATGCAGTGCCTTTACTCCGCTCCATCATCCAACCAGCCTGGACACTCAAGAGCATGCCCAAGCAAAACCAGCCAAGATGAAGGCTGAGTGCTGCCCAAGAGCAGACTGACGATGCCCAAGTGGGATGGAGAAGGATGAAGAGCAGGCATGGGTCTGTGTGCTTCCAGCCCGGGTAGGGAACAGCAAAGCAATACCTGGCTGTTGTTTTGCTCTGTCCTACTTGTTTCTCCTGAAAGCTTGTTATCGATGCCAAGCGATGTTTTCGCAAATCAATGACAGGCTGTCAGCGTCAGATGGCTTCTGCACAACAAAGTGCCCAGCTCTTGCAAACCTGTAATGTCATTTCCCCCACGGCAAGGAACAGCCCTCACCCTGTCCCTGCACGGGAGAGCCAAGTGTTTATCACAGCCCGTCATTTGGCTCCGGCATCTGCCCTGTTTCATAACTTGCCCAAAATGCTGAGCTGGGCTTGGTGCTGGGGACAGGGAGCGGAGCTGGGGACGGGGCTCACAAAGGCTTTCAAGAAGCAATAGTTTCTTGGTACATGTTTGTATGGTCTAGCTCAAGGGAAAGAAAGCTGGAGAGGAGCTTTGGGCAAGGGATGTAGGGACAGGATAAGGGGAATGGCTTGAACCTGCCAGAGGGGAGACTGAGATGAGCTCTGAGGCAGAAGCTCTTCCCTGGGAGGGTGCTGAGGCGCTGGCACAGGGTGCCCAGAGAAGCTGTGGCTGCCCCATCCCTGGCAGTGTTCAAGGCCAGGTTGGACACAGGGGCTTGGAGCAACCTGCTCTAGTGGAAGGTGTCCCTGCCCGGGGCAGGGGGTTGAACTGGATGACCTTTAAGGTCCCTTCCAACCCAAACCATTCTATGAACCTCCCTGGTTTCTGCAACAGACTCTAAATCCATGTCTAAAAGAGCAAGAAATGCTTAAATGAAGGAGCTCATTGCACCTCTGTGCAAACTGCTGCTTCTGCTCTGTACCCCGGGCTGGGGATGCTTACTTAGCAGGGCATGGCGAGTGTCATCCCCAGCGCAGCAGCAGAGCTTGCACCTACCAGTGCCTGGAGCAAATTCCCTGTCTGCCTTTCTGTCTGGAGCTCGCAGGCAGCAGTGGGGGGAAGGCGGAGAGGGCAACAAACCTCAATTCGGGGTGTGATGGGCGACAGATTGGAGGGTTAAATAAAAAAGACATCACAATAACTCAGGGCTCTGCTGATGTGAGGGTGTCGGGGCCGTCACCGCGGTCCAGCCGTGCATGTGCATCGCATGGCGATGCCATGACTCACGGCCCCGCGCCCCACACGGGACACGCCTTGTGCATCTGCCCTCTTCAAAGCATTTTTGTACGAGTTCCTGGGATTCCTGCCAGCTCGCCGATCGCAATCAAAGGGCTCGCTGGCCCGGTGCTGCTCCCAGAGTGGTGCAGGGTTTGCTGTTCCGACTTGTCAGGCACTCCTCAGCTGGAAGTGGCTACGGGTTGCTGTGAAATCTGCCAAGGGAGAACGGTTGGCTCCCAAAAGTGGTGGCAGGGAGTCCTGCTGTGGTATTCCTCTAGCACTCAGGGTTGCTGCGTCCTCAGGGCAGGTGGTCACCAGGAGGGACAGAGGTAAGCATGCTGAGGATTTCTTGTATTCGCCTTGCCCCAGTAGAGCTGAGGCTTCCCAGAGCCTGGCACGGTTTCTCCATGAGGAAACCTGCACTTCAGATTTGCAAAGCCTTAGTTTTGCTCTACCTCTCACAAAAGGTTCTCTTTCTTCTGTGGGACCAGAAAGAGCCACTGGAAGAGGGCAGATGGAGAGCTCAGACCCAACAGGGTAACCAAGATCCAGCTGCAAGTGAGCATGGAGCTGCCACAAGCTGAGGGAAGCCACCCAGAAGCCTGCTGAGACATGTGGGCAAGGTTGTTCTTGAGCAAAGCCTTCCCTGCACTCGCACACGTGTGGCACCGAGGTGGTTCTGGGGTGGTGCTGCAGGAGGATGAGAAGGTGGGGCAGATCATGGGCTGGCCCTTGGCAAAGCAGGTAGACTTCACCAAGCCCCAGAAGTCTCCTATTGTGGATGGGAGCTTAGGTGAGGACAGTAAGGAAGGCTCATTCACACAGAGCAGCTGCGAGGCTACTACATGCAGCCAGATGAAAGCATTGCGTAACGGAGATCAAGTACCTGGGAACGAAGTTAATGCATCATCAAGGTGTGTCCTAACAGAAACATGGAATAATTGAGATAGAGAGGAAGAGACTGACCTTCTGCCCAAAGCACAGCCAGCTTTGCTGGACCAGCTCAGGGTCCAGTTGCTCCAGACGTTGTCCAGTTGAGGTTGGATGGAGATCCTGCAGCCCCTCTGGCCTCTCTCCCAGTGTTTGACTTCCCTCATGGTGGATTTTTTTCCCAGGTATCTGAAAGGAATTTCCCGTGTCCCAGCTTGTTCTCACTGCCTCTCTTCCTCGCCCCATGCACCTCTGAACATCTGGCTCCATCTCCTCTGCATCCTCCAGTTAATTCCCCACATAGAGTATAAGATCCCTCCAAACTTTCCCTCATTCAATCTGAACTAACCCACCTCTCCCAGCCTTTTCTTTGTGTTCCCTGAGCTCCACTCCTGACCATTCTGGGGCTGGAGAGCAGACCAAGTCCCTGCCCTGTCAACTGGACCTCCTTGGCCTCGCATTCCCGGTTCCCTGCTTTTCCTGCCTCTGTTTGTGGCAGATGGCACATGTAATGCACCTAAGGGAAAACACAAAGCAGGGCAGGATGTCTGTGGGCTGGAGACCACCCTTCAAGCTCTGTGAGGGAACCTGCAGGTCCAGACTCAGTTGCTATCCAGACTGAGGGTACAGGTTGTCCCCTCTGTGGTTCCCTACTTCCCTACGCTCGGCCATCCGCTGCCAAACAGCACATCCCAGGTCCCACCTTTGATGAGCAACAACACCACAGCTCTGAACTGCTCCCAGTTGTCAGCAACTAAAAAGGGACATGCCATGGTCAGCAGGTCACTCTGGAAGCTAGCACCAGGAGTGACCATGCAGTGACAGGGAAGGGCAGGCACCAGGGAGGTGCCCTGGGTGGGGAGGATGGTGATGGAGATGGAGAGAGCTCTGCTTTCCCTCCAGGAGAAGACTATCAAAGTGGCCAGTCCACCCAGTTTAGTCTCCTTGTGTCACCATCTCACTTGAGGAGCCTCCACAAAATTGGTCAAGGAGCTGCTGATCTCCCATCCCTACCCAGTACCCTTTGCTATGGCAATGTCCAGTTCAGGGCAAGCTGGTTGTCTCTTCACTCATCCGTGTCAAGGGAGAGATGCTTCACACCAAGATTCACCATGTGGGAACCTGTGGCAAAGCCTCTCCTTGCTGTGGTCCTCACCCAGCAACTCAAGGGCAAAGTTTGTGACGTGGTTTGAGTGAGTCTGGGACAACAAACTCCTTTGCAGAGTCCAGGAGGCTGCATCAGATCCCAGGATCTCTGGGGCTGGCCTCTCCCAAGGTCTTTCCCAGTGCACCACAGTGTAGGCTGTTAATCTTCAGGAGAAGATATGTGGGAGGAGATGGGTGCAATGAGGGACACCCTGTGCTCATGGCACTTACCTGTGGTGATGCTGAAGCCTGTTCTTGGGGACCCCTTACCTGGGGTTGCTGCAAGAGGCTTCCCTTGGAAGTGGGCAATGCTGTTGAGACAAGCATGGGAGGTTGGTCTGCATGTCTGTGTCATGCTACTGCCCACCACGTCCAGCCATGTGCACACCAGGCTTGGTCTCAATGCTGCTGGAGGACAGCAAACACCCACCCCTGGTTTATAATGGAGAGAAAAGCAGCTGTGGATTTTGCCATTGTCAAGTGCCATCTCCCTTTCCAAGTCTTCTGTAGGATGCAATAAGCTACCACGTGCATGCAAGTGTCACTGCCCTTCAGTAGGGGAATAGCATAGAGATATTTAGGTTGGAAGGGTCTTTGAGAGGTCCTGGGTCATGGTCAAAGTCAGGCTCACTGCAAAGCCAGCTCAGGTCGCTCCAGTCCTTGCCCAGCTGAGTTTTGAATATCCTCAATAAAAGATCCTATACCAGGGCTGCACATCCCTTATGGGAAAAAGCTTGTTCCTCACGTGCAGTTGGAATTGTCCCTGCTGCAGCTTCTGCATGGTGTCATTTGCCCATTCTCACCTTGGAGAGGACCTGGCTCTTCCTCCTGTGGTGGAGAAAGGCTCCTAGGTAACCTCTGATCAACCAGGCTGAAGGCATCACCTCCTCCATCCTCCCCATACGTGGTGTGCTCTGGCCCTGAAGAGAAAATTGGTGTTTTAAGCAAGTTGACCAGCAGCTTCATGGACATAAGGAGAGCTTCAGTGCACAGACTGGGGATGGATGACAACTGTGCAGCCAAACATTGTCCTTTCTAACTCCAGAGTCCTCCATGGCACCTGGGGGACTGCAAACATCCCTGTGGAAGGGTCAGAATGAGCAGCTGAAATGTGGCTCCCACTGGGGTCTACCACATCTGTTTGCCATGGCTGCAGAACTCGAAGCCAGCGCTCTGCAGTGTGAAGATGCTGAGGCTGAAGAGGAGGTTCACCACTTCTGTGACACCAGAAAGCAAATCCTCTTTTCTTTAAAGACACTGTAACTGCTGGGCTTGAAATACACGTATTTCATTCAAATTAAAGCATTAAGGACTGCTCTACTTTTAGGAATGACTGGAAACCAGTATCTTACCTTGCTTCTGTAGAACAAAGTGTCTCATCCTCCTCCTGTAATAAGAACAGGCTGATGTTCTGTACAAAGGTTTCACCTAGAAAACCAAGGATGTTTCAGTAGTTATTTGGTAGCATCTGCCCTCAATAATCCCCAATTTAAGTTGATTTGACAAAATACAATAAGATTCAGACCTCTCGGTGCAGAAATGGGTTTTAACACCATTTTTCTAGGAAGCTTTGCCCCATATCCTACTTGAGGTCTCACATCCTGGAAATTTCCTGCCCTCATAGGCAACAAAAGGGAGAGGAAACGGCACCTTGCCGCAGCCCAGCAGGAGCTTTTGAAGGAGGGCAACCTCCTTGGGAAGGGAAACTACTTGTTCTTGGCACAGCAAATGGAATTCAAAGCATTTGCACTGGCTGTGGGAAGGAAAAGAGGACACATTTGCAACTAGGACACCTTTTTGGCCTTGGGTGGTACAAAAAGTCCTGTCCCAATGGATGGGAGGCAGAAGTGTTGGCCAAGGGGACTCCCAGCTGAATGTCCCAGGGTCTTCCCTGCTCAGCAACATCATCAGAATGAAAGAGGGACAGGGATTTATCCTGGTTCTGAGGCAGGCAGCATGGACCCTGCTTTGGGACATTCCCAGTCAGAGCAGGCTGCATCTACAGATCATGCTCTTTGGACCCATGTGGTGGCCTACAACGTTATTATTGATGATGATGATGATCCAACCCTAACTATTCTATGATTCTATGATGATTATCATCAGGGTTTTTTCTGTGTAGCTCAAACGTCAGAATTCATTGAGGGCAGTGGTGGGGTGTGGGTTTTCCAGCACAAACCTCAGGACGTGTGCTGGAGAGAGCTGGGTGGAATAACTCAAGCCAAAGCTGAAGACTGAGATAGTGATGGAGAAGCCTGGGTCAGGAGTGGACAGCACATATGGACAGGTAGCTCACTGCAGCTCCACGTTAGGACACACACAGGAGATGACCCATGCATGGCCCATGTTTCTCTAAGGTCCCCACTAACCTGAAAAGCTCAATAGCCCCAACAGAACTGCTGGAACAGTCTCTGCAGCATCACAACAGCATCTGCCCTCAGAGCCTGGTCTTCCCCACATAGGAAACATGATTGTCCTAAAGGCTCAGCGTTGTCCGAGGGTTTCACAGCCCAGCTCTCGCCACGCACCAACTCATGACCAGGCTTTCCTGGTGGCTGGGGTTAACTGTGCAGTCAGCACACACCCCTAGGGCGGCTGGTGCCAAATTCCTGCTGCCCAGACACTCCAGTGTTGCCAGCGTGAAGCTTACTCGCATATTTGATTGCATTAAAGGCAATGAACTCCTTTCTGGGCCAGTTTTCTAGAGGGGTGGACAGGAGAGGTGGTGCAGCCCTGTTCGGGCTCTTTCCTGCAGCCTGACTGCCCTTTGGACCAAGGCTCCCAAAGCTCTGATTTGCCTCGCCGGACGAGTTTTCAGAAGCCAGCTATCAGCGCCTTGCTCCCAAACACGTGTCCCTGTAATAGAGGCAGTTTATCCTCTGCTAGAATTGAGCAACTCAACCCTCGTCTTGCATTACGGAGCCTTTCAAGCATCATTTGATAAGCACTATGAGCGCAGCTCCTCAGGCATTGCTACATCTTTTGGCGTGCTTTGCCCTGCCAAAACTGTGTTTCAAGCTAGCTATAAATTATGCTTCATGGTCGGCTTTCATCTGCTCGCCATGCAACGGGCGAGAACAAAGGCCACTACGTGCCACACCAAGGCAGAAGAGCCAAGGGCCGGGTGGAGGTAGAGGCAATGCAGGCAGCTGGAGGAGGCAAAACAACCTCTGCCCGCTGCCAGCCTTACATCAGGGATGTGGAAAACTGGGGCTGTGCTGCCAGGGAAGGAGCTGGGAATGGTGGGTGAGGAAGAGGAGGGGAAAGAGGGCAGAGAAACCTGGGTTTGCCTGCCCGGTGCTAAGCGGTTACAGCAGGCAAGGGGGAGGCAGCCACATTCCCACCCAAGGGTCAGTGCAGAGGGCTGCACATGGACAGCAGAGGTGTGGACACAAAGAGCTGCGGACACAAAGAGCTGCACAAGCCAGCATCTCCAGAAGCTCCGGCTGCTCCAAGGCCACCCTAAAGGGAATGGCAATGCCCAGACCAGAGGTTTGGACCAGGTCAGAGAGTGGCTTTGCTTGCACAGGAGTGAGCAAGCAAGAGATGTCATCTGCAGGGTAACAGAACTTCACAGGTCAGTGCCTCTGGGTCTGACATGCAAATCTGCAGCTGCTGGAGAAGGCTGAGCCTGCTGAGGGTGAGGAGGAGCCAGTGTCACCGGCGAGGCTGAGGGAACCAGCCAGCACAAGCACATTACACTGTGTTCCTCTGGGTGATTTCACTCACATTTCATCTCAGCATGATCCCTTTTGGGTGAGCTCTCGGACAGCTCTGACCCCCTGGAGGACCACAGCAGCCAGGGCTGGGCAGAGGGAAAGGACTAGACCTGGAGGCCTCTTAGATCCCTATTTACAGCAAGAATAGCAGATGAGCTGCATTAATGCTGTGATGATTTCCCCATCACCCACACCCCAGCTCCTTGGGGCTTAACAGGATCCTTTCTGTGAGTCAAGGTACTTCCTGAAGCTGCTCTCAGAGCAACCGAGCACACACAGCATCACCTCCACTGAGCTCGTGGTGCTGCATCCTGCCTTAAAATGAGACTAGAACAACGGTGAGCTCCATCAGATAGAGCAGCACCCAGGTTAATCACACACCTCTGGCCCACAGACCATGCTCAGTGGTCAGGCAGGTGAAGATGCTGTCCACACTGGGTTCACCTCGCTGACTTCAGCAGTGAACAGCCAACACCAGCCCCACTGCAGCGGCTGGGTTCTGTCTGTCATGGTACCAGGTCCAGAAGTAAGATTAGTCAGGGAATTCGGGCATCAGCCCCTTCACACTCCACTCTGCCCATTCAGAACACACTTGCTGCCAGGCTGACAGCTCCTGGAATGGGAATGGGAAGCAGTATAAAAGGACAAAAGTCTTACCTGATGTTGAGAAAAGGAAGCCATGAAGACAAAGCAGACCAGGGCAGTTCTCCCACCTAGAGCAGGACACTGAGTTGGACCTTAGTGAAACCACAGCCCCATCCTGGTGACCACAGAGTCATGTAAACCACAGTGGCTTGTGTGCACCCATGCTCTGCTCCCACATCTCCATCCTCCAGCCACACAACCAGAGCTGAGCATGGAATAGAAGGAACACAGCACGACACGCAACAGGGTACCACGGCTGTGTGTTTCCATGCAGGTCGAATTCCTGCCTTGGTGCAGCCTACAAACCCCTCTGCGTGTGGTGTAAGTGGCCTCCTTACCCACCTCTGGGACTCCAGCAGCAGTCACCTCCTGGTTTGCATCTCCAGACCAGCTGCACTGTCTCTGTTCAGGAGCAAAGGCTTTGGAAGCAGAGATGATGATCCCATATGCCCCTGTCCCTATCCAGATTTCTTGTCAACCCCCTTTAGGTATTGGGTGATGTTTGGATCTAAGCTACAGGAGCACACAGAAGGGCACCATCCTCAACTATTTGAGGGTGACAATGTCAGGGCACCCTTGAGTCTACAGCCACTGCTGCCATAAACTCATAACCCAGGAAAGAAGTGTTCAGGCCTTTAGCTCGAGGTAAGACATGTCAATGGCAGCTGTTAAATGGAGGTTCATGGGCGATCTAAAGTTTCTCAGGCCTCTGAAGAAGCTGGAACCACAGAGCTCCTGCACTGTAGAAGCCTGGGGAGACCTGGAGGGCTCTGCAGTCCTATAGCACCACTCCCTGGAAATGAAGGGATGGGACCAGCTAAGCAGCCAAGGGAGGAGCAAAGGGCAGAAGGTGGGCCCCAATGGAAGACAAACTTAGTGGGGAGCAGCCCTGTATTTCTCTTGTGTGTAACAGGGGGAATGTCCATAGGCTTCATCCAGTGGCTGAAGGAGCACCTGCAGCAGGGTCACAACACAGTGGTGAGGGTTATCACACTCTAAATAGACTGATCCTTGCTGAAGATTGGCATGCCACATGAACATTCCTTGTATCAGCTGGTAGTGATAGCTTCAAGGAAGGAGGCATGATGCCACTTGGCTGTGGGTACATCCTGATCACAGTGAGTGGCTGCCTCATGCTACCATGCACATGCTTATATCCTTCTGAGCCTATTTCACGTGAGCAGAGCCTGCACCACTCTGCCACCCCATCAGCACAGGCACAGATTAGCAAGAATTAAACTTGTAAAGGCCTTTTAGCTGTTCTTCTGCTCTCCCAAGGTGCCACAGGAACCTACATACACAACACAGGGCGAGGGGTGAGCTCACACAGCCTTTACACATGAGAACTGCAGCAGACACCGATTACAGTCAGGAACTGGCTGCACTTCCTCCTCCAAAATAAAAACTTACTCGTGGTGGATTTGCCTGAATTATGGTTTAATGTCATCATCTACTGTCGCTTTGTCTACAACATTGTACAAAATAGCAGCAGAAAGAACATTTCAGCCCCACACAAATGTTTGACTGGGTCTGAGGATCCAGTGCCTTTGAGTCTTTGATCTACACTCTCCTGTTGCCTAGATGCTGGCAAAGTACCTTTGGTGCTAAGGCTCCAGTGCTGTATGTTCATACAGTCATCATAACATTTGTGCTTTCCAGTCTCCTCCTCCACTCAGTGATGGAATTCCCCAGCCATGGCAGAAGATCTCTGGCGGTACCTCATCTTTCTGGTCAAACATGAAAGACCTTTAACCTCTTTTTGCATTAGGCAAAAACATTCCAGCAATGACATGAGGTTGGGGCAGTTGTGTTTCAAAGGTGGTTTAGGACAGGTACATCCTGGTTTACAGCACTTGCTCTAGTAGATTTTCTAAGTACAGCACTGATCTGCACACACTAATACAGTTGGTTCTAGATTTCCAACCACTCCCATCAATGAATTTTCACTGTAAGTAGCTCTACCCCATGTTAGCCTAGTCTGAGAATGTATCCCTTTATAGCCCAGATAAAACTAGCAGGCAGATACTGGTTTCAGCTTAGAGGTTAAGGGAAATAAAACACTCAGCTGCTATTGGAGGTGGAACAAATGCAGAGCACAATTAGGAAACCTGTTGAGAATTACATGGAATCTAAAATGATTGCTTTGGATTAGAAAAATCACACTCTAAAAGGCTTCCTAGATCCCTGGTGTCAAGAAAGACTCTTGCTGCAGCCTGCCAGTAGGTGAGTGGTGTGGCAGAACGATCTCTCCCGCCTGTGTTCTCCATGGAAACTTTCATCTTAGCCAATTATTTCTCCTCTCATCTTCTGTGTTCCTGAAGTTTCTAATTGTGCTTTAAAGGTCTAGTGGAAACCTATGATCATTTCAGAGAGATACAGTTCTCTTAGTGCTTTTCCCCCCCATTTTGGCTACAGTGCAGCATCATGTTCCAAATGCAACTACTGGCTCTGAAAACGAAAGCACTCAGACTATAATACACATCTGAAGATTAAGACATAGCGTTTGTGTAGACCAGTTCTCAATAAAACCCTTCATATTTACACAGCAGTGCAGGGATGTTCTCAGGAAGGTCATGCTACAAGGTGGAGTCTGAAAAGAAGAGAAAGGAGAAGTAGCTCAGTATTGTGATCAGGGAGATGTCTGCAAAAGGATGACAGGGATTGAACTGCCCCATTTCTCCACTCCTATAATCCCACCAAGGTATTCTGAATTGCATTAAAAGGAAAATATTTGACTCAAAGTAAAGGATATTTCAAAATGAACTGAGTAAAATTGCCAGCAATAGTTATCTATAAATATAATCCACCATCAGTCCTACCCTCAGTCAACCACGCTGATTCTCTGTTCACATCAGGATCCCCAGTGGCCCTATTTAACTTACACCTTGTCCCTCTCTTTCCTCCTTTCTCATTCCCTTTGGCCACATAACACCAGCTCTTTCCTCATTGCTTCACCTGACGTTGCACATCTGGCAGGATCTTCTGCTCTGCACTATAGAAAACTGAGACATTATCTTATCAAATGAAGGTGGGATATTTCTTTCTAAACGATTTGCTATGGCCAAACAAAACTCCTGGATCATGTGGGATTCAAGTGCTTTTCCCATGTCTGCCTTTTCATCTCTATTTCATTTCATAGTTCATGACTACTAAGATAATTACAAATTCAATAAAGCAGTCCAGATATCCACTGCCTTATGGGACATCGCTCTTGCCAGTAAATAAAGCTGCATGGCTACAGTTTTAAGGCATCTTAACAGCAGTGACGTATCTTGACATGAAGGAAGAGGAGCATTAAGGATTGTTCTTACCTTTAATAGTGAGGAAGGCTTTGCTGAATGCACGGCCCGACTCATTCGTGGCTTCTACCATATATTCTCCTTCGTCCTGTTTCGTGACACCCAGGACGACCAGGGAGCAGACTCCGAAGTCGTTTGTGCAAAAATAGGTGGGATCGTTGGAGAGGTCTCTACTGTCCTTATACCACCTGATCTTTGGAGGTGGATGGCCTCCAACTGCACAGCTCATGTGGCACTCGCTGCCAGTGGTCACCACGTGAGGCTTCAACGGGACAAGGATCCTCGGGGGCTGGTTCTGATTAACTCCCTTGTACTTCTGTGGTTTGACATGAAGCTTGGCTGCAAACAACAACAAGCAGCACATAAACACAGCTCAGCTACTGCTCCACAGCAAGACAAGACAGGGCTTAAAGGACTGGCTTTCAGTCATGACACTTCCTTCCTTGCTGAACTGGAATGTCTTAAGTTGTCTCCATGCATTCCCTAGGCAACTAAGTGTTCCCAGGAGGCCACCCCCATTTCAGGATCATGTGTTAGAGACAAGAGAAGAAACAAAGCATGACAGCACACACAAACATCTGTAGAAGCTGATTTACCCTTTGGTTTTTGAATTCTCCAAGGCTGCACAGTTTCAGATGGACCACTGGTTCCCAAGTTATTTTTTGCCACAACTCTAAAGTAGTAGTCCCGGCCTGGGATCAGGCTGGTGAACGTGAACTTGTTGGTGTAGATCAGGTCACCCACCACACGCCACAGGCCCTTCTGTGATTCACGTTTCAGGACTGTGTAGTAGAGGTTACTCTCCCATTTCTCAGATGCTGAGGGCTCCCAGGTTACTGTCACTGTGTTTGGCACATTCTCTTGCAGTTGAATAGGTCCAGGTGATTGTGGGATATCTGTCAGATGAAGGCAAATAATACCAAAGATGTAGGGAGAGTGGCACAGTACAGAACCCTAAAAACTCAGAGTACCTTCTATTTCTGGGGGCTGAGTAAACATCCTGGTCATTAGAAGGGACAAAATTAGATTCCTTCACCAGTCACACCAACTCATTTGCTATTAACTGAACTTCTGCCACATTACATCTGCATTGCTCAGGATCTTCCCTTCTTATAGGGAGGAGATGAGGGTGGTACAGCTAAATTTGTATAACTTCTGGGGAGACAGCATATAGAGTTGTAGTAGCTATGACTAAATGTCCTACAGCCTGCTGCTAACCAACCTTAGACTGTTACAAAGGGGATGACCTGCTCTCCTGTGTTTTGCACTATCCTATTTAAGCAGAGTCACTTGGGAAGCCAGTTGTTATTTTAACCAGTGGACTGCTCTGTCCTGCAGACACCGCCAAGTGATACCACAAAGTGACCAGACTGAACCTCATGGAAAATTGCACTTAACTGCACCAGTGCTCACCATGACCAACTCAGTTTGTTGCCTATCTGCAATGAATCTGCACGTATATGTGGTAGTGAGTGAGTCACCTGTAACTTGAACTTGGAAGCTGAATGTTTCTCTTTTCCCTAACCCATTCTGGAGCTCAACTGTGTAGGTGCCGCTGTCAGTGAATTCAGCTGCTCCGATCAGCAGCTGTGTGGTACCATCTTTGGTGTTTGTTGTAGCCTGGTTTGGAAGAGGATGCCCATCCTTAAACCAAGTCACCACTGGGTCTGGAGATGCCTGCAAAGAAAAAACACAAGTTGTGGCCCCCTTGTTTTGCCTCCAGATTGCAGCTTTAATTCTTTAGTTTTGTTATCTTGTCCCAAATCATAGAGTCTCAGACTGGTTTGGGTTGGGAGGGACCTTAAAACTCATCTAGTCCCAAAACCCCTGTCACAGGCAGGGATGCCTTCCACTAGAGCAGGTTACTCAAAGTATACCTGCAAAAATGAGTACCTACATGGCACACTAAAGTAATATTTAGAAATATGGATCCAAGATGGATCTAACAGGCCGAAAGAAAGGGCTGCTCTAAAGTTTCTCTGTAACTTTTTTCTCTGTGTCTTATAAGAATATTATTTGAATAAGATATCCAGGCTAACTATGTCAAACAAGGACAAATCAGGACAGACAGTTGACATCAGTAGTTAATAGTAGTTACTGCTGGATTTGGAAAGAAGAAACAACCTCAAAGTCTTTATTTCCCTTATGCCATCTTTGGTCTCTCCTCTTCCTGATATCCCAGATTTTATCTGTGTTACTCCGAGCTCATTTCTAAGCAGACAGGATTGCAGCGCTTGCCCATTCCTCAAGTCCACCTATAGCTGAAGTCCTGCTGCTTAGTATGACAAACAGTCAAGAAGATGTGGCTAGAAATGCTACCCCAAGGTCTTCTGAGGGAGTCAGAGAGGAAGAACTGATTTTTAAACTAAGTATGACAGATAGTATCAGATGATGCTAATATTGAGATAGTTGGATGGCCAGCATTGGGCCTTATCTGCAGAGGTTAATGAGTGACCCTAATGTCTTATAACACTAATGCTAAGAGTGACAGCTGAATTCTTGCTCATGTTTTCCCCATGCAGAGAGTATACACAGCACATGCAGCTTAAAGAATCTGCCCAGTGTCTTGTAAACAAAATTCCATGCCAGGAAAGCTCTGTTTTCCCTGTCTATTGACTACTACTTGAAAACAGGTGGGGAATTCTTACTAACACGTTTGAATACTTACTTCAAAGGGAATATTCACTCGGATGGTATTTCCTGCTTTTATAACCAGGAAGCTTTTCACTGTGTCATCTATTAGTAACCTTGGAGGAACTGGAAAAGACAGGGATTACAATAAAAAGTTGTACATTACTACAGAATCTCTGGCTGACAGTCACACACCTGTGTCTGGTATATTCCTAATGCCTTCCCAACAGCTAGTTGGACAGAAAAGAGGAGAAAAGGTAGTTTTGGAGAGGTTTTTGTCATAATGAGTCTTCAACATGAGCTGAACACTCTGCATCACACATTTATTAACAGTTGCATCTTCAATTTCCTGATGAGGTGACCAAGTAAGACCATACTCTAGAGGAGTGACATAGTACTTGTCCTTCTGCTATAGTCTGGAACTTAAAAGAAGCTTGTCAGTGACCTATAGACCTTGCCTGCATCCTTTTGCCTGTAGATTGACCTTGCTCATTCTGAAAGCCCACTTTGACTTACCCACAGGGAGAGCAGCTCCAAGGAAAGCTTCAAGCTCTGTGGCTTCTCCTGGGCCACTGTCATTGAGGGCTCTGACACGCAGGAAGTACCTCTCCTTGGCTCGGAGGCCTTTAACTGTGTAAGTGGTCATCTCTATGGGAAGAGCATTGCATTTGGTCCAGTCGAGGTTGTTAGAAGACCGCATTTCCACTTCATAGCCCTTCACATCACTCCCATCATTTGCTTCAGGTCTCTTCCATGTCAAGGTGATACTTGAGCTGTCACTGCTGCTCACTTTAAGGTCCTGCACTTGACCTGGAGATTCTGAAAAGAGGAATTTTATTTAAGCTATTTTTCTGGGATTTTTATCCCCTTTTTTCAGTCACTTCCTGAGATTCCCCAACATCACAGAATCACAGAATCATTAGGGTTGGAAGGGACCTCTGGAGATCACGCAAGTCCAACACCCTGCCAAGGCAGGGCCACCTAAAGTAGGTTACATACTTGAAGTGTATTGGATATCGACCCTGAACCTGTCTGCAACCCCTCCCAAGTACTTCTCCACACTGTACATCTCCCCCATACATGGAGTCTGCCACATCTTGACTGAGACATCACACAGGAAATCATAGAATCATAGAATGGTTTGGGTTGGAAGGGTTGGAAAGATCATCTAGTTCCAAACCCCATTCCTGCCTCATGCTGACAGCGGATTCTCTCCATTGCCATGAAACATTCCCAATTATATGATCTTTGTCTTCACATACTTTTACCAAGCACTTGAAGCCATCATCTCTCCACTAACATCGCCAGTCTACATTCAGATGTACCAATTCCAAGCCAGAAGGACGGGGGGCAGTGCACTTACTCGAGGAATCCCGTGCAAAGACAGGCTGTGATGGTTCACTGGCATCTCCTGTACCAGCAGCATTGACAGCTGCCACACGAAACTCATACTGCAGACCTTTCTTGAGGTTGGTCATCTCCAGCTTCTTGTCTGCAGAATGAAAAGGAGGGTGTTGGCTCAGATGTATACCATCAGGAGTCACTGATTCCCCTGCCCTTCCCTATCCAAGTGCATGTGTACTTCTGGAACGTGGTCATTGTATTCCCTTTCAAATCAAACAGCACTTGAGAGCTACTAAGTTTGAGAAAGGATAAATACTGCTTTTCCTCATGGGATAATCTTAAACTCTTCTATACTAGATAAGAAGTCCTAGCCTTCAACTGATAGATAATGCTAGCTACAGCCAAACACATCACTTGGATTTATATATTCCTTGCATTTATATATTGTATTTACATAGTCCTTGCACTTAAAAATTCCTGTCTACCAAAGTTCTTAGTGCAAGGATTAAGGATAGTAATTCTGCACATGGAATGAAGACTTTAGTTCCAGAAACTGAAGACATCAGTTTATTTATAGAGGATGCACAGCAGTGAGCTTGTCTGCTCTCTGCTCCAGCCATATGCTGGAGATCATAATCCTCATATTCCCAGGCATGCAGCTGTATATAAACCCAAGAGCTGGTTTTGCTATGGCACAGCTGTGAAACCTTAGTTGTGAGAATAACGTAGTTGTGGAAAAACATACACTATGAAAAAGAAGGTAAAACTTCAGACAGGAGTAACATGGTTGTAATGGGACAGGCAGCAGCTCAAGAATTAGAGGGAAAACACTGGTGTGAAAAGGTGCAAGATCCTCAGCAGCTCCTGAACCCAGTTGACCTTTTTGCCTTCTCCAGGTCCTCCAGTCTGTTCCAGGATTTAAGCTACCCACCTGCTATAGGCACACTGTTGACTGGCAGCCAGGTCATGGTACCCTTCTTGCGCTTCTGAACGAGATATCCCACAATTCGGGAACTGCCACTCTTCTGAGGTGCTTTCCAGGAGATTGTGATGGTGTCTCTGCTGGCACTGACAATCTCAGGGGGATTTGGGGCACCAGGTGTAGCTGGGAAGAGGTTAGTGTTTCATTATTAGCAGGCCTATTTTCATTGCAAGATCAGGAAGTGTTCTGTGGCATTTCTTGGTCCCATTTCCCCCAGGTATCCATGTGGATGTGTTTTGAAAACCTGATTGAGACCTGAGGTTATCCCCCACACAGAGAATTCAGCATGGACCTGTGTTCCTCAATTTTGTTTTCATTAATGACCTGCTCCCATCACAACTGACAGTTCCCCTGTCAGCCTATGGAGTGAGGAGCATCATTCTTACATGGTAGGAGAAAGACAGCAGTATTCCTGCTTTTAATGGTAAAAATGAGAAGCAGAATGCTTTTCTTAGCCCTCTGCTGAAGCATTCAAAATGCTGGTCTTCTCATGATCGTGAGAAGAATGTAGAAAGAAAAAACTCAGAAATAGAGCATTGATGGCAAAATTGTTCTAGTGTTTAAACTTATTGAAGGACAAAGAATAGAACTAGTTGTTTGGAAATCAGGGGAATGAAGTCATCATGCTGAAAAACGCTGCACATAAGGGAGACATTCCTTGGCCTATGGAGTTAAGAAAAGGCCTCACATGTTCCCCTTGTTTCCCCTGGGAAAAACATTCTTTGATCTTCATGCATGCTGCATTTCCCCTGTGAAACTTGCTTTCCAGTTCAGAATGGAGCAGAACTGAGAACCTAACGTCACCCCGCTCAGCATCACCAAAGCCTACAATAAACTTCTAGTCTTGATGTGCAATCTCCACAGATTTGGGTGAAGACCTCAGAGCTGCAATTCAAGTTTAGATCTGTAGCAACATCTGAAATGCAGCGAGTTTCCCTTGATGTCATCTTTGACAATGGATTTCCCAGATGGTTGTTGAACACACTTATGGAAAGTGATTCCTTACCTTTACTGACAGCCTTCACTTCCTCCGATTCCAGTGCATCACTGGTGCCCTCAGCTCTCCCCCTGAAGTGATAGCTCGTGTCTTGTTCCACTTTGTTAGTAGTGAAGGTAGTGCAGCTCCTGGGGGTTTCTCCCAAAGTCACCCACTCGTTCTTGCCCACCTGCTGTCTCTCAATGATGTAGCTTTGCACAGGTTTGCCCCCATCATCCTTAGGGGGCTTCCACTGAACGGTGATATCATTTGCAGAGCTCTCCACGATTTTGATGGGTCCTGCAGGTGGTTGGGGCTTGTCTGGAAAGATGGACACAGAGAGTCTATGAGTTGGCTCCTGCATTTGAAGCAGGCACTGCCTCTTGCTCAGCAGCTGTGGGGAAGGCAGGCCCTTCCTCCATGGTATTATTACTCTCATACTCACTGCACCAATTCAGCCTGCTTATCAAGGAAGAGTGCCATTTCTGGTCTTCCAAAAGAGCTCAGACATTTATGGTAGGGCTGAATTTGGCCTTGATCATCTATTTTGGATTTGCCTTTTGCATATAGTCCCATCTCCAACAGCTGCCCAACATTGAAAACTCAGCTGCTGAGGCCATGCAAAACCAAACTAGATCTGTATCACCTTGTACTAAGGGGCACCTGGTACTGAGAAACACATCAGCTATCTTTGCTTGTACTCTAGTTTGATGGGAAATTACATAGTCTTGTTCATCTTGGAATATCCAATAGCTCTAAGTAAGATTGTTACCAGTGTTAATGGGTTTCCTGCCTAAACTTTACAATGAAAACCACAGTGGATATTATGGGGCTCTTACCAAATACCACAAGTTTTAAGTTGATCTCCAGGACTCCACTGTCATTCTTCAGCCTGACTTTGTAATCCCCAGCGTCCTTTCTCTCACTGCTGGAGATGGACAGCTTGGTAAAGGTGTCTGTTTTATCAACACGGATCCTTGTGTCATCTGCTAGCTCCATCTTGTCCTTTAGCCAAGCTGCTCTGATTGGCAGCCGACCCTCAAAAGGGATCTTGATGGTTACGTTCTGCCCTGCCTTGGCCACAGTAGGAACACTCGTTAAGTTTTTGAGGAGAACTTTGTCAACCTGTGGAGGATCTAAATGGGTGATACGAGGTCATTAAAATCTGCAATTCAAAGAGGATGAGGATAAGGCTTACCTTGGAGGGAAGGGCTTCCCTCTTGATGCTGTTAATAATGCTTAGAAGCTCACAACATTTGGACCTTCACCTTTAGTTGCATGCTCAGTGCTTCACATACATTCATGTACTTTGCTAGGGGTTAGTTATCATAAAGTATTTTTGGTATCACACTGATTTGGTATCAATGGGAGCACATTTCTCATAGGAAATAGAATGAACACATGGATGAATCTCGCCTGATAAAGCGTTATGTGCACCCAAAAATCACTGAGTTAATAGAAGCTATTCAGGAAAGCTCCCTACATAAATCTGTAAAGATAAAATGCACCAAGCTGTACAAAAATTATCTCCAATTTACATGGTAATTCTTTATAATAAAGTTCTCAATAACCAGCAATAGGTCTCTGAGAAGACATGTTCTGTTTAAAGCACATGAAGGCTAGCACACTGCATTGGTACTTTGTGTAGACTCACCTTCAACAAAAATTGAAGCTTCAGTTTTTATATCTCCACTTTCAAACCTGTATTTCCCAGCATGAATATCTTCCACTTTGTCAATAATTAGTTTGTGGACTAGACCTTCCTTTTTAAAACACACTCCCTCCATGCTGGTTAACTACGAGGTGAAGCACAGAAACCAAAACACAAGAAATTGAGATGTAACTGAAAAGACTTAGGAATGACACATGTTTAATTACACTAATATTCTGAGGTTACTCATCTGGTAACATTGCACAACCATTATCAACATATTCCCCACAAAGGCTTGATTCAAAGTCCATTAAAAGACATTTTAATACAATGCCCAAGCTCTCTATTTCTATTCTTAATGACAAAAAACTTTGGTCCATGCTCAAGTATAACCCTTCTGGACTCCTATGGTATCACCTGGATCCCACAACAGGAATTACTCTTCAGTGCTGTTTTGGAACATAGAATAAGATGCCTACACTTGACCTTAAACACTGATTTGAAAGAGCACTCTGCTTTACACCTGCCTGAAGGATCCTTTGAAGATCTTCCCCTTGCTCTTTGCATATTTCTCTCATTCACCAAAGAAAAGAAAAAAGGATTGTGTTGCAAGGAAGAGGCCCACACCATCTCTGCCCATGTAAAAGAATGGCAAACACAAAGCCTCCTATGGTCAGCAACAATGACAATGTCTTGTAGCAGCAAGAGGGAGAAATCTTGCTGTATTTCTATCAAGAACCTTACTATCAACAGGCTCCTGCAGAATCCTTCCAGGGCCATACTCAGACTAGAGTAAGACCGGCAGAGGGAGGACACTTTGACACACAATTTAAGAGGTAAAGCCAGAGAGCGGAGCCAACCGTAAAATACAGCACTTAGAAGACACCTACCTTTAATCCATCTTTAAACCAGGTTCCTGACACTCCATCTTTACTGACAGTGCAAGACAGCTCAGCTGGATCCCCTTTCAGGACTCTGACATTCAGTAGCTGTTTGTTGACGTGACAACGTGGTGCTGAACATTCAGAAAGGAAAATGTTGAAAAGATGCTAACTCTGTGTTAACACTGACAAAGAAATGTATAGATGAAAATGCACGTGCACATGAGGAGAACCATGCACTCTAGATACTGTAGTCATGACAGGCTCTTGTACCACGAGCCTGTGGGCTAGCTGGCATGAACTCATTGCGCTGAAGGGACATGCCAACTGGCTGGCATATGATATAGCCCCAACATCAGCCTCATGGGGAATGGATTCATCACAAAACACATTACCTATCTACAGGTTTGCTATTTTAAGTCTATGCTAATTTTCCTGGCTCCCTCTATGGAAGCCATTGGGAAAACTGGGCTACTCCAGGATATTCTTTTCTCTGCGTTGAGCAGATACAGGACTGCCCAACCACTTTCCCCTAAACAGCCCCAAGTCTCACTGTCTCTACTCCCTCTTTCACATTAACACCCTCATCCCCTCTCTAATAAACACCCCACCTCCTTCCCTATTAACTCCAATTCTGTTGGTTTTCTTCCTTATTTATATGTATGCCCCATCCCTGGCAGTGTTCAAGGCCAGGCTGGATGGGGCCTTGAGCAACCTGGTCTGGTGGAAGGTGTTTTCACATTATCATCTTGCCAGTGTAGCCATTGGTCTTACTCAAATGGCTGCATACACTTTACTCTGCTTTTACTATAAGCAACACCTTACTACTTCTGGTGTCACAAGAGAAAAGAGCACTTTAAATCAGGCACAACGAGCCTGTTGATCCAATATAAGCAGGCACAGATCTGTTTCTAGAACTTGGAAAAAAAGATATCTGCACTTGATCTTGGAATGAATAAAGTGATACAGTAAGTTTTACATCGGAACAATATCAAACATGCCCATATTCCTTGAAACTCTATGGGAACTAGTATGTCTGTTCTACATGGATCTGAATCATGTATTTGATTGAACAGATGGTACCTGGTTTAGATAATTTAACCAAGGAGAATTTACACTTTTAAGGAGTTTGAGCTCAGCAAATTGTGTAAGGTCCAACAGCAAATCAGTGGTAGAACGAGGAACAGATCATAGTATAACCCAATTGTGAAGTATAGCTACAGTTGTCTAAAGCATAAGATCCAATTTCTCTCCAGGATTAGTGATGTGAGGATTAAACTGCAAAGCCCAGCAGGACAGAAGTCACGGATCAAACACGTACCTTTCAGATCATCGAGGCAATAATGTCGTCTTCTTTCCACACTTTCTGTATTCTTCAAGAAATCATTTGTTTTAATACCAAGGCTGGGCTCCTCTTTCCTCTGGTTTATTGAAGGAGGTCCACCATAAAGAGCTGACATCTGACCATAATCCAATGAACCTTGACCAAAACTACCTGAACTTATCCCACCAACAAATCTATTACGGGATTTACTCCCTGCCCCTCCAAAGGTAGATTTGGTGCCATGAAGGGACCGTAACTGTCCTAGATCTCTGCCCTCAACCCTGGCAGCTCCTCGACCTGAAAGCGAACCTCTGTCATCAGATGAACCTTTGTTCCCTGATCTGAAATCACTGGCAGTGCCCTTTCCAGTTTCACGTCCAGTAGAAGGCTTGCCAGGCTGTGAATCCAGCCCATGTTCACCACCTCGTCCATCAGCACCTACCACACCGTCTTTACCACGGACTGAACGTAATTCCTTTCCATCACCTCCCAAACTCCCAGTGCCACCCAGATGAGCCATGGCTCCAGATGACCCACTGTCCTTGCCATAGGTAGACCCAGTATCCCGTATAGCAGACCCACCTATACCACCACGTTCTAAGGAAAAGCCATTTCCTATTCCAACTGCATATCCGGGAGCTTTGCTAGGAACAGAATCCCGGCCATGGTGAGATCCCATTGCTTCCGCACCTCCCAAAGGAAAACGAGCACCTCCTGCCACAACCCCAGTTGGGAAACCATCCTTTCCATATGGAGATCCAACTCCCCCTGC